>NC_140938.1:21285815-21443315 GCF_014529385.1 Adiantum capillus-veneris | reverse complement strand
AGCAAGGCCGGATCCTTAATCTACATGTCCCAGGGAAACTATAGTCAAGTTTTGTAAAAATCTGCTTTTTGAATGCTTTTCATGCTATTTATAGCTTTTCATGATTTTTAGTGATTTTTAGTGATTTTTAGTGAAAAGTGAGTCCACTTTCTTATTCCAGTGGACGAGGGAAACTCATGGTTCAATTTTAGAAATTTTTGCTTTTTACGCTATTTTTAGCTTTTCATGCTTTTTTGGCGTTTTTGAAAAGCAATGTGCTTTTTATGATGACCTAAACATAAAAAATATTAATTTTAGTCTCCGTCGGATTTAAAAATGATCACCCGGAAGCAAAAACCGGACCAGACGGGATTTTTACGAGAATTATTTTTAAAAAAAGCGGTACTGTAAAAACGCCGAGCAATACGGAAAAGTCATAATTATGTTGAAACATTATGGTGCGGCATAGTCTAGCTAGGATTTCCATTAGTAGTTGGCCAAATACTGCTCAGATGGCCAATTTTGATGTAAAAATTGAATGGTAAGTCGGGGAGTTGACCACCAAAAGCTGTGCCATTTTTTAGAAAAGATTGGAGGCTTTTCCCAAAAGCAAGAGGCTATTCAAGGCTGAAAAATAGCGCTACTTGTAGCTTGGGCATCACTCTGAGCAGCTGTAGAACCTATAAATTCGCATAGAGTGCTCAATTTTCAGTTCCGTTTGCTGCGTCTACTACCGCAAGGCTATACATATCTCTTATACGGAGTGGTGCAAGATATTTATCACCATGTCCATAAGCTCTTCTCTCTTGGGAAGAAGAAGAAGAAGAAGAAGAAGAAGGATACTCTCTCTCTCTACTTGCTTATTATCTTCTCTCTCGTTTCACGGTGTACGCGCTCTCTGGAAGCTTTCGTGGCGGATACCTCTACATAGCTCTCATCACTGCTCTCTTGCCGCAAAGCAAGAAGCCTCAATAGCCCCTAAATTGATTCTAAAGCACGGTAAGAAGCTCGAAATTTCATAGCTATCATCTCTCTCTCTCTCTCTCTGTCGTTTTTCTGAGTAAGCACCCTCTCGGTGATTGTTTTTTCGCATACGAGTGCATGTATGGATTAACGAGTACATATGAAGTTGCCCCTTGATTATTTCATCATGTTTAACACGTTGATTTATGCACATGATGCGTTTATGCTCATGTGCGTGCGTAAAAAGCGCTTGTCGTTTCACGTCATAGAGGCGGTAGGAACATTGTTTTGGTCATAAATCACAAACCGTTATGAATCAGCCCGAACACTTTGTACCAGAGATAAAACACATCATTTGGAACACTTTCTCTCTTTGGTGTCATGTGAAAACACACATCAGCTAAGAGATACAGCTTACTTCCCACTGCACAACCAAATTTTTTGATTCCAGGCTCCTTGGAGAACCACTATATAGATGCACCGGATGGGCAAACCCACTTAACCAATTGAAAAAATTGATGATAAATGAATTTAGGCCTCCGTTATCACCTTGGGAATGCGAGTTATTAATCGCTATATAACCGGTTTTTCCTACACGCATAGGGGTGCTACCAAGGGGAGGTACCATATGACGTCGTGAGTTAACCGAGCTGTTTTTATATGTTTTATGGTTTGATTTGGTGAGTTTATTTCAACTATTAGATGGCCATAAACTTATGTGAAGGTATATGGTTAAACATCCCGAACCGCATAGGCAGATATGATTAAAGCGGCTTTCTTTTGGGGTTACCATTTGTGGTGTGAGTACCGTACATGTGAAGTGATGTGATAGAGTGATAGTCTATATTATGGAGCTGAACTTGATGCATTGATTTGAGGTCAAATAATTTCATTTTCATGTTTTGCATGCTCCCAAAAATGTCTAAAACTTGTTTTTTGCATATGTGTGAAGTTATGGTTTATGGTTGACTTAAAGGTCGGAGCTGTTTTGCATCATGTTTATGGTGTTGGAATGTTATCATATGATGTATGGGATCTCATGGATTGATGTGGATTCCTCATATGCATGGTTGTGATTGCTTTCCACCTTCCTAAGTCAAAACTAGCTCTATGTACTAGGGAGGTGAAGTGCAGATGTGATGCATCAATTTTGCATGGTCGGATGTTGTCAAAATTGGATTTTTTATATCATGATTAGTTTCTTGTTGGACTCCTTTTATGCATGAAAGAATCACGTCTTAAGGGTCATATGTATGTGGACTCCGATTGATTGCAATAGGGGATGTGTCAAACTCCAAATGTGGGAGTTGGTTCAATGTGATTATGATTTATGGTCAAGGGCTGAGATTTCTGTATGGATTATGGTTGATATTCTATGGTGTAAGCCGGTGTGGCTCATGGTTTGTTTTCTCTAAATATGGTTATGTTGCGAGAATTTTTGCAGCCATATTATGTTCTAAAGTGGTTATGCAGGATTGGTCATGCCTCACCCGAGTTGGGTGGAGTGCTGACCCGTGTGAAGTGATTGGATTATGGTTTATGGTTTTGGAATTAGATTATGAAGTGGTTTGGAAGGTTTATGGCAGACGTGTAAGGATAGAGACCCTATTCAGTTTAACTAATTGGAAAAGATTGTTTGTACATATGAAAAGTGCTATTGTAATTGGACTCCCGTGTTATGTTTCTCATGGCAGCATCACTACAAGACTAGGATCACCTACATCGCTTAGCCTTAGACTAAAGGGTCGTTGACCTGGGGCTTTGCTAGATCGGGGGTGTCGCGTAGGATTTCTTCTTTTTTGTTAGGCTCATATACATGGTTAATGCGTTGGGGGTTGAATGACCTACACCCCTAACGCGTCGGGGATTTTTCCTTGGCTTTGCCCAAACACCCGATGCTGGGTATCGAAGTGGCATGGTGCCTAAACTGGTATGGTTGGTGTTGATACCTTACCACCTACTGGTACTTGGGAGCCTTTCAGAGCTCAGGTTCATGGAGGGAGGCAAAGTAGCCTCAGCTTATGTTTGGCTGTGAAACATCACACATGGGTGATTGTGTGAGAGAAATGAGATAGAATTGAGTGGGGAAATCACATGAGATTATCTACAATAGGAAGAAGAGAGAACTAACGAAGGGGATTAGTGTATGCACACATGCTAGCCCTTATGCTAATCAAGCTTGCTAATCATTGCATTCTCTATTATTCTTGTGGTCACATCTTAATCACAAGCTCACCCAAGCTCATGGAGTTATGATTAGAGCAATGCATGCACAAATCTTTAAATCTACACACTAATCTAATCATGCACACACTACTAGAATCAAATATACAGTAGGTAGTCAATAATTAGAGATTAATCTACACCATCAAGACACTAATACACAACTTAATGAAAAGCAAGAGAAAGGCAAAATGACTCATCTTCATTGCATGCATATAATCGGTCCGTGAAGAGAGTAAATGCGGCTCCATGCTTCCACCTCCATAGCCTCCTCCTTCTTCTTCTCTACTCTAGGTTTCTCTTGAAATGCTATCTCCCCTTTCACATGAGGTACATTCACTTATATACCTAGGGTTTTAAAAGTTATGGCCGGCTGCCCAAAGTATATGAAGTGAATAAACAGATACAACTTGGAACTCAATGTGAGCCCATGAATATATACATAGAAAATGGAAAAATAATGTCCATGAGAGCTGAAAATGAATGCTGATGTTGGATGCATCCAACAATCCCTCCTTCCTAGGCTTTGTCGTCCCTGGCAAAGATATGTCGTGGTGAACGCTCCAGGAAGAATGTGCCTGCAAAAGAAAAAAGGCAATGAAGTAGCAAGCATAATCATGTGGCAAATAAGTCATAAGGCAAAGTAAAGCACATCATGGAATGACTAAGTGCAAAGAATTATGAATTGTTAAATTGCCAATAAAAGACAAACAAAGTGCACTTGCTAAAAATAATCAAACAAGAGTTTTGGGCTTATGGATGAGTCTATCAATTAGTTAGCTATGACGAAGGGTTAAAACACCCACTCTACTGTTAGCTAAGTTAAAAAAATTATTTAAAGGCAAGATTCCCTATTTGTGTTTATGAACAGAGATAAGAAAACTAATTGTACAACTCCAAACAAAAGCTTGAATTTTTTACTTTAAGCTCAATGGAAGTCTTTTCTTTTTCTCTTTCATTTTTCTTGCTCTTTTCTTTTTATTTTATTTTTTCACATTGTTTTTAAGAGAATTTTTTGTGAGTGCTTATTTTGTATGCCCGAGGTTTTTTGCTTCTCAAGGAAAAGCGCCCCATTGGGAATATCTAGGAGTCTAATACCATAGGCTATACTTGAGTGAAGTACCAAAATCCAGCTGGGATTTCTCCTCCAGCTTAAGCTTTTACCCATGGCACTTGTGTGCTTCCATATCCTTTGTATTCTTATTTGTGCTCTTTGTTGTGAAGTGAGCAAGCCTCTCTATGTTTAAAACCCTCCTAAGGTCTCAAACATTTAAATAATTCTGCCAACTAGGACTAGTAGGTCAAGTAAATGAGTTAACCTAAAGTCAGAGCCTCCTAACCTCAAGGCTTATCAATAAGACTAAACTCTTATTAATTAACTAAAGCATGTACAAACTTATTTATCTCTACTGGTAGATAACAAGACATAATAAAATGGACTCAATCAAACCATGAAAAGCCACAATAAACAAATATAGGTGTACAAAAACATATAGCATAGGAAGTGATACACTTGGAGAAATATGATGTAGCTCCTCAGTAGCTGTGGAAATCGGCATATAACTCTGAAGCTCAATGGAACCATGCAATATGGAAGCTCAAGTCCATCTATGCTGCAAAATCATAAGGCAAGACACTACCACCTAGAAAGGTGTGTCAGCATAGTAGTGAAAGTTTTATTACAAAATGAAGAAAATCCTAAACTAGGGTCTCAAACCTGGATACTTAGAGGGAAAAAACCTGTAGGAAAAAAGTGCCTCTAGTATAAATGCATGCAGCTAGTGCACCATAGTCAATATGCTCAAGTCGATGGTCTAGTGCAACTAGGAGGGATAAGAGAACTCTCTCCAAACAATAAAGCCTGTAATCTTCTAGCTCTCTGTTTAATGGTCAATGGCTGGCTAGCACCTATCTCCATATGGATGGTAGAATCTATAGCACAAGTAATGGGTCTAGGAAGGGCATCAGCCTATGACTGTGTTGTCAAATAGCTCTGTAGCTTAGAATCCCTCATTGGATGACTCTTGCCTAGCTCTAAATCAATAGCATGATCAATAGGAATCTCTAGTGAGCTATGGCTCATGGAATCCTATGGTGTAATAAGTGGTAGGCTCTTTGGTAGCCAAATTTTCAATGTCCGCGGTATCTCAAAGAAGGTATGCCGAGCTCTCCTCATATGTGGTCATGGATATCTAGCTCATGTATGTCCGCGGCTTGGAGTAGACCTCTCTAATGGTCGTGAAAATGGTCTAGATCTCTGTGGCATAGTTGTGATCAAAGAAACTGTAGTAGATCTAGGAGGATGTGCAATGGTCTTAGGTCTAGGAACCCAAATTTGTCAATGTCCTCTATAGAATCCTGTGCCTCTAGTGACTGCCTAGATGTGAGCCAACCATGTGATAGTCCATCATGTGTTTGTGGCTCTCAATCCAAACTGGCATGTTGTCACTAGCTAAAGGTCTAACATGTGTCATCATGCGAGGCACATAAACATGTCTAGTAATCCTATCATAAGCTCTCAATGATGAGCTATAGGCCTGATATGTCCTAGGTGGCTCATGGGTGGGACTACTCCTAGTGGGAACATCCTCTAATGTAGGATCTACCTCTTAGGGTATCTCAAGTACAGTGGTAGAAGTCACTCTCATCAAAGGGGTCTCTAGATCCTGACGTGTGACGTCTACACTCGGGGGGTGACAGTCATGGTCTCTAAATACCTCATCTATCCGTGTCTCGCATGGGGGGTCTGTGTGCTCAATCATCAATGAATATGGTGGTGAATGCTCATGAGTAGGTGTCTCTATGCAGACATCTATCTCTATAGGTATCTTGGTCTCTATAGGCTCTGTAGCAATGTCAACACTCTCATGGTCATGTGCATCAGCTATCTCCTCATGTATAGGCTGTGGTGGTACATCTACCTCTATGATAGGTGCAAGGGGATCATCAATAATAGCTGTGGAATCTGGCACTCTATCAATCTCTAGTGGCTTAGTGCTCGTCTCTAGTGTAGGAGCAATTTCACTAGGCTGTACATCCCTCATAGAACAAGTATCAACCTTTGGAATTGGCAATGTAGGTGGCTTCATGGTAGGGCCCTCTAGTGTACTCGTCCTATTGTCAATCTCAGCATTCACCCTCTTCATCTCAATCACTCTAGATCGCAACTGATCAACTGTGCTCTGCGGAAAAATCTGTCTAGGTGATGAAGCTCTGGGAGGTGACGTGGTACGGGATATCTGTCTAGGAGGTGTATGTGAACTCTCGGTGGGTATCTGTCTAGTATCCTGGCCATGCCATGGAGAATAGGGCAATCCAATCATCAAATAGTAAATCTCACCCAATGGGTCCCTATAAATCCTATCACGAAGATCTCCAATAAGATATGCCATAACGCTCACGGCTGGCTCAATATACCATCTCATCTGCTCATATATGTATCTATGTCCCCAATCATCAACATAAGTCAATGTGTGCTCCAATCTATGTAACTGCACTCCAATCTATGTAACTGCACTATCCTAGGATGTACATGGATATCTAAACAATCATGGGATGTGCTTTGTCAATAGCATTATATGAGCTGGTTGGCATGGACATGTATGTAATCCTTGAGTTCACCGGTAAAGAACTCAAACGTACCAAAATGTCTCCTTTGAACTCTGGCTACCTACCGTATAGAAGGGTCTATGTCATCTGAGAAGGTACCTCTGGTATAGGAATGTCCGTCATGGTCAAGAAACCAAGGCATGGCTCCTCTACCTACAAATGAAGCACAATCTCATCTCGATCCTCAATACTCGGAGTGTCAACCCTAGGCTCGACTCGTGCCTGCATGGTGGCTCTAGGTGATCTAGCAATCATCGATAAATATGATGCATGTGAGTTGGAAATCTCAGTATCTGGTTTGCTCATGGCTAGAAATGTGGAAGGTGGTACCATGTCTACAACCTCTCTAGCATGTGTGCTAATAGTAGGAACATTCAAAATCTGAGGTGTAGCTGTCTCTGTGGCTCGTAGCTTTGGTTGTGCATTAGTATGGCTTTGCATCCTATGCTCCATATCTGCACTATCCTCTGCTATGATCTCTGTTGAGGTCAATCTCCTAGATGGTGGTGAGGATGGAAATCCTGGAGGTGATCGAAGTCCTGTAGGCTGCATAATCATCATATCTACTGTATGCTTAGTATCACTAGGCCGTGAAGGAGAATATCATAGTCCACATAGTAATACATATGTAGAATCATAGTGGACACTCTTGTATGTACCTTGGAAGGAACATGGGGGGATTACAATCACTGTATCATAAAGGGATATTCTCCAGAGCTAGCAAGCTCTCTCATGTAAAACCTCCTATCCTCATCCGTATATATGGGTCCAATGTCACAAACTCCCAATGATGCAGTCTGTGGTGGATCAAGTGTGTCTTTGCAATCATCAAGATGGGCTAAAGTGATATGCTCCGGACTATCCTCTGTCATGTGTCTATATACTATACCAACACCATCAAGAGGATGACCTGGCAATGTGGAATGTGTCCAGGCTGTAAGCATTTGCAATCTGGGAGCCTGGCTGTATGTGGGCTGAATCTGGATATACCTCTGATGGGTATCTACATGGATGTACACAGGCAATCCATCTAACTCGTCATGGATCCCTAATAATCGATCAAATGTGGCCTCAAGATCCATGACTGCCAAAGTCTAGCAGTCTAGGTCAAATCTGGTGCTAGGGGGCAATAAACCAATGAACTAGGTGCAAGGCGTAAATTGCCAATGATTGGCTATCCAAATGGTAATCGGGATCTCTGTGTGAAATTTAACTCTAAAATCAGTCACTTGGTCAAAGTCGTAGCCAAATGTAGGTCTACTAACCAAATCGAGCTCTGATCGTGCGTCGATGTGCTAAGAATAGCCAAAAGCAATCAAATCGAGATCTCGCATGTGAACAAGCTCTAAATAGCTAAATTTGGTCAATATCAAGGCCAAAATAAATCTCTATCGTAAGTCGAGGTCAAATATGGTCAATCCTGGGACTCTGTGATCAAATCGAGCCAAAATGCAATATTGCACGTGAAATAGCTCTAAAGCGTGTAATCTAGAAATCGTAGATTCAAATCAAAATCCATGTCAGACAAGATTTGTGTGTGTGATTTGGCTCGAATATGCTAAAAACGCTCAAATTGACAAAATCAGACAATTTCGGATGAAATCTGACTCTCGGGGCTCTAAATGCGTCTATTTGTGCTTAAATGCATGTGAACGGGGCGTGTGCGGATGTTTGATGCATGTGCAATGCAATGAAGAGAAACAAGACAGAGAAAAGCAACCAAAATGATAAATTTTTCTTTTTGAGTTTTTTATTTTGATTTTTATTTATTTTTATGCATTAGGCAAAATTTGGACTCACAAACGGGCCCTTTTAAGGAGTTTGACTTTACCTCTCTCTACCAAAACGGGCGCATGATAATTTTTTGCAAACAAACTCCAAAGTTGGCTGAGGTTTGACAGTTAGAATGTCCTCTTCAAGCTCTATCTATTGATATATAGCACGCCATGAGATTCCTCATATTTTAGAAGATTCTTTTTTTGATTCACTTATGATGTGACAACTCTGTCGGAATCTAAATGAATCAAAAAAAGAATCTTCTAAAATATGAGGAATCTCATGGCGTGCTATATATCAGTAGATAGAGCTTGAAGAGAACATTCTAACTGTCAACCTCCGCCAACTTTGGAGTTCGTTTGCAAAAATTTATCCATGCGCCCGTTTTGGTAGAGAGAGGTAAAGTCAAACTCCTTAAAAGGGCCCCTTTGTGAGTCCAAATTTTGCCTAATGTTTGGTCTCTTGTGTGTGTGTGTGAGAGAGAGAAAACGTGTGTGTGTGTTTGTGTATGCGTGTGTGTATGTTTGTTTGTGTGTTGATTTTCTTGTCTTTTCTTTTTTTAAGTCTTTTGTCTTTTGTTCTTTTGTTTGTTGTGTGTGTGTGTGTGTGTGCAGGGATTGGGTCACACGAGGTCAAGAAGTGGATACTGGTTAGAGAGAGTGTGCACGGGCGCAACGAGTGCGGGACAAGGTAAGTGCAAACATGGATGCAGGCGAGGTTGAGTGGGGCCCGGTGGTCGCGGAAGTGGGGCAGGTGAAAATATACATAGATGCAACGAAGTTCAAAAAAATTTCCCGAGAAGGTAAAATTATCCAAAAAATACTTGAAAAATGCTAAGAACAACCAGAAACTTAGTGAGAGTTCTTCGTTTCAAAAATTTCATTTTGGATTGATTTTCCAATCAGATTTTTACAATTTCATCAATTTTTGATAAAAAATTAACAATTTTAAACACTAAATTAGCACAAAAGATGCTGAAAATACAAAAAATTAACAAAATAATTACAAAAATTAGCTGAATTCTTTTTAAAAAATATGTAGCTCGTTCTACTTGATTTCCAACACTTGGAACATCAAGATTAAAATTCCAATCAACTTCCAATGCATTTGACAATCAACTCGATGTAAAATTGACCGTTTTTAACCTCTTTTTGGCCTAATTTTTGACCCAAAAATTAGCAAACTTAATGATGCGATTTGGCAAATTTTTGCACATATGATTAATTATTGTGCTTTGGACTTTGCAATGCATTCAGTTACACATCAATTTTCAATCGATTACTAGTTCAATTATGTGTGCAAAAACTAGCAAAATTAAGCATAAATCCGGTAATAGTGCACACACACAATTTCTACCGCAATTTTGAGGACATAAAGACGTAATTTTAGTAATCTAAAAATGTGAACCATCATTGTCATAACATCATCAAAAAAGTCATTGCCTTTCAAAATTCTAATTGACACCAGTTAAGCCATAATTAGCATTCAGAAGTGCGCACTGTGTCTACACATGGACATACTAATTGCAGTTAAATTTGCACTAATCTTTTGTGAAGTGTAATCAAACTTTAATCAAACTTGCAAATCAAATTGAGTGGGTTAGTACACTCACAATTTCATGAGCAACGCGTCGATTTCCAACTCCAATTGACGTCTACGTACTAGCAACCGCTTAATAATCACAACTCTACTCAATGATTTAACTATGTGTGGCGCACAAAAAGCACATGTGATTAGAAAGTAATTAGAGAGTCTAATTAGGGAAAAATCCCTAATTACACACTAAAAAATCACTCAATTTTAATCAAAATTTTTACAATTTCATATCAAAAGAGTGATGACTAAACCTCTAATTATGCATACACACATGTAAAGCACTTGAATTGGTAGCAGATTAGTCAAATATTAAGGATCAATTAGTGAGAAATTGGGGGTTTTCTACCTAAATCTACTCCTAAACACTCGATTATACTAAAAATTCTCCTCTAGCTTAGGCTACTGTCCCCGAAAACGGTGCCAAATGTTAACTCCCTCGTAGCATAGCTCCTAAAGATCAACAAAATTATCAATCCAAGGATGGTAGCGAACCGGCTAGGGCACGGAAACATCACACATGGGTGATTTTGTGAGAGAAATGAGGTAGAATTGAGTGGGGAAATCACATGAGATTATCTACAATAGGAAGAAGAGAGAACTAATGAAGGAGATTAGTGTATGCACACACGCTAACCCTTATGCTAATCAAGGTTACTAATCGTTTCATGTTCTACTAATTCTCGTGGTCACATCCTAATCACAAGCTCACCCAAGCTCATGGATTTATGATTAGAGTAATGCATGCACAAATCCTTAATCTACACACTAATCTAATCTTGCACACTACTAGAATCAAACATATAATAGGTAGTGAAGAATTAGAGAGCGATTAGTTCTTAATCTACACCATCAAGGCACTAATGCACAACTTAATGAAAAGCAAGAGAAAGACAAAAGGACTCATCTTCATTGCATGCATATAATCGGTCCGTGAAGAGAGTACATGCGGCACCATGCTTCCACCTCCATAGGCTCCTTCTTCTTCTTTCACATGATATGTCCCCTTTCACATGAGCTACATTCACTTATATACCTAGGGTTTTAAAAGTTATGGCCGGCCACCCAAAGTACATGAAGTGAATAAACAGATACAACTTGGAACTCAATGTGAGCCCATGAATATATACATAGCAAATGGAAAAATAATGTCCATGAGAAGGTTAAAATGGCTGCTAACATTGGATGCATCCAATAGGCTTAGGTAGGTTGGAGGTGTTCTGGCTTGGCGAATTGAAATTCTCTCTGCCCGTAGTAGAGCGGAAGGTGATGGGTGGACCGGTCGATCCCTACACAGGGTCCGGTGCTCTGCTAGTTATTTTGTCATAAACTTTTTGATGTTATGGTATACCCAGATTTTGTCATTGCATTAATACATGGTTTCCTGTACCATTTAGATGGGCATTTAAAGATTCTCTAGTGTCATCTTCTCATGTCTCTATGCACTCTATGTCACCCTCCACTATATTTTTCTCTCTCTCTTCCCAGCAACACGGTGTACACATATATTCACCTTCCACAATGGTATATTTTTCTTGTGTACACTTTCATTCATAACACCCATTCAGGGGTAGCACTAGTTGCTAGGTACCTCTGGATGCAGTCTGGCTCATGGCCTAAACTCCATGCTTAGTCGGGCACTAAGAACTCGTCACCTTTGAAATGCTTCTGCAACTCTGATGTATAATTGAAAATTGTATAATTTTGTGCATGGACCCCTGGGTAGGGGTATCTCTCAATGGTAATTGATAGTACATAGTTAGTCAGACCACCAATCCAAGGACCTATACATAGGACCCACTATTCATATTTGGGACACTTTGTGATACCTAGTTAGGTCTTGGAGAACACCTTGTAATCCTGTGCTCTCTTTCTTCTTGAGCACTTTGACTTTGGATCTCTTGTAATCCCAAAGTCCTGTTATTGTATTTGGAGTATACTTTTTAATTTCCAGTATCACTACCAGTTGTACTCTGATTATTCTTCTGAATACAATTCAAGTTCTAGTCTCTTTGTCTCTTCTCATTTCATTTCCAGTTCTGTCTTTCAGTATTTTGAAGTCTGATCTGATCCTTCTAAGTCTAATATCACTAACTCTAAGTACCAACTGGAAAAGATGTATGAACATATCCTGATCGTTCTTTTTGTGCACTTTTTTGGTGTTTGAGGGGAACCGCTTGGAGTGCCCAACTCAACTCCTAAAACAAAACAAAAAAACATATCCAGCTCATTCTAGGGTGAGACAAGGGACATAGAGATCAATGATTTGAGTCCCAATGCTGCCAATATCAGTAAGGATCATGATGACGATGATGAGATGGAAGATGATGATTTTGAGGATGATGAAGCCAGTGGATCCACAAACAACAGTTCAATTTCTAACATGATAGAAGTACCATTACACATACATAACTTCACATCTCCAATGCCATGTATCTCAAGCTGATGAGAGTCACCTAGCTTAAGTGAACCATCTATAGAAGCATAGGTAGAGAACCACTCCTTGTGAGGAGTAACATGAAAGTAGCACCACCTGAGTCAATAATCCAATTCTATTCATAGCATTCATGAAGTGCTAACAACACCTTTGGGAAGTGAAGACTAGTACATCTGCTGATGGCTATGGCATGTCAAGAAAAAAGCCAACATGTGGAGACTCACAACATTGAGATCCTCTATCTTCACACTACTTTTAGGAGGTGTAGGACTTACGATAATGGATTTACCCTTTTCTCTTTGTAATAAATCACAAAATTTCTTCATGTGTCCTTTCTTGTGACAATGGTAGCATTCAATGTTATTGTGTCACATCCATGACTCTTACTATACACATTCTGGCGATCCTAAGAATGACAGCAATTATGAGTACAACCTCTTTGCCATTGATGCTTTTTTTAACTACTTCCACTAGCCATATATGCATCACCATGCTCACAAGGGTCAAGAGATTGACATTGAATCTCTTTTGTGAGCAAAGCACTAGTAACATCACTAAAGACAAGCTTACCCTGAGGGGTAGAAATACTAATGGCAGTGTTAAACACGTCCCATGATGCAGACAAAGAGCATAGCAAGAAAATGGATTTCATTTCATCATCTAAATTTAGTCCTTTAGAAGTCAACCGTGTGATTTGATACACTCTTACCATCCCAAGCTGAGCATAATGACTCCCATTACCTTTGTAGTATTCTTGTCCATAGTTGTAAAGAAAAATGGACTCACCAAGGTGCATGTGAATGGTTTCCATAGCACGAGCATCAAGATCCTTCCACTCATCATCAGTGTAAACACCCTCTTTATGTTCTTTCAGTGGCATTTGCAAGGACCTTATTGACCAAGACATCAAGCATAAGTTGATTCCATATCGTAAAGTTTGTGCCATTAAACTTCTTGATATAATACTCTTCTTTCTCAAAATTTCCAACCATGACCGACAAGAGCAAATGCAAGAGAGTGAGACTAGGAATTTATGGCAAAATTTTTGCAAAACTTTTGGCAGAGTCTTCTTTGCACATAGATCATAATCTTAAGTAAAACTAAGAAAAAAACAATGCATAAAACAACAAAGAATGCTGACTCGGCATAAACTGGCATATACTGCTCAAACGAGTCATCGCAACAACTGCCAACTTGGCATCAAAGCACCTATACCCATCTCTACATATCCTATGGCGAGCCCATAAATGGGTATCTATAGAAACCTAATCCACCTCACATTGGGTATCCCCCGGCTCCCAATTCACGGATTCAAAAAAGCTCATGCAACGACCCTCACAAAAGGCTATGTAGGGACGACTAGCTTGATCCACCTCACATTGGGTAGCCCGACTTCCAATGCTCGGATTCAAGAAACCTCATGCAACGACCCTCACAAAAGGCTATGTAGGCACAACTAGCCACAATCTCAAAAAGGGCTCTTCTAGTACGAGTCTCAAAAGCATATGAGACTGCCAAAGCAAGCCATAATTGACTCCGCAATGACGTATAACGGCAGTATCCGTGCAATACAACGTACATAAAAAACATAGAACCGTCACTACATGTCATAATATCTAATATCTAACTATCCCTAATGATTTTATCATATTGAATTAATCATTTAATGTGGGGAAATAAATCGGGACAAGAGTTAGAATATAGATATGTGCTTTTAGACATATCTTAGCACGTGACCAAAGGGAGAAAAGGCTACATCTCATGAAGGGTCCGAAAGGGAGATGGTCTACCAAAGAAAAATGAGCAGGTAATGGAGCTTAAAAGACCTTAGGGTTAGCTTCATTAAAGACCTCCAAAGGTTAGTGTTAAAAGTCTTGAGACCTAAGACCTTTAGGTACTTTAGACCTTAGGCAAGCTAGGCATGTGCTTAAAGTACCTGCCATGCTTGAGCTAACTAAGGTGCCATAGGTGCTTGAGCTGACTAAGGAGATTGAGGTGCTTGTCGTGCTTAATGACTAAGGTGCTTGAGGTCCTTGATGACTAAGATGATTGAGGTGCTTGATGACAAAGGAGCTTGAGGTTCTTGAAGTCAACATGTTTCCTACAAAGGAGGGGCGAGCCCCAAGAGAAGGGGATGAGAGAGAACACACTACCACTCACCCAAGGGGAACCCTTCCCAAAAGAGGCATGTGGGACACATGTCAATCCCCTAGAAAGGGTGCCCTTATAGTGTGCCCAAAGCCTATGGGTGACCTTAGGCAAGCTAGGCATGTGCTTGAAGTGCCTGCCATGCTTGAGCTGACTAAGGTGCTAGAGGTGCTTGAGATGACTAAGGTGATTGAGGTGCTTGATGACTAAGATTATTGAGGTGCTTGATGACCAAGTAGATTGATGTGATTGAAGTCAAAATGTTGCCTACAAAGGAATGGGAGAGCCCCAAGAGTAGGGGATGAGAGAGAACAGACTACCAGTCACCCAATGGGCACCCTTCCCACAAGAGGCATATAAGACACATATTAAGCCTCTAGCAAGGTTTCCCTCATAGTGTGCCTAAAAACTATTGGATGGCCTTTAAGGAGGTCCAATGAGAGTTTAAATAAATTAATTAATTATTCAATATTTATTTAAGCCCTCTGTCTCAAAGAAAATGCTACCACTATTACTAGTTATGAGTGACTAAAGCATGTGATTGACTAAGCTTGGCAAGGTCCAATGAAGTGAAAGGATGAGCTAGAAGGAGGGATCGGCCAAGGCAAGTAGGGGGGTTGCTTTTGGCTTACACTCTACCACACGCACTCACACACATTCTCTCATTGTGTTGAGCAAGAACTCCATCTCCTTCTCCAATCCTGAGAAGTAGAGAGCCTACACCAACACCCCTTGGGTGTGGAATGCAAATCCAACCAAGGGTCATGCTTTAAAGCAATGATTAACATCTTCTCCATCTTCATTACTATGCTATGCTATGCTCTATGAGTAATGATATGAGAGGAAACAACTTCTTTCTCATATGCTACATCTTCTGCCTCTTCCCTTCCCTCACTCCCTACTAGCTCTCTCCACCTTTGAAGGTATTTAAGGTCTTGAGATTGAAGCCGAGGAAAAGGTAATGTCTTTGCGAGGTAGTTATGGGCATAACTTTGGTGCATGAAGTTTGCCATCTTCATTGCATCAACAAGGTCTCAAGGAACACAAAACATGCATTGTACCAACTATCTCTTCATGCGAGAATCTATAATACAAAAGCCTTTTGGAGGGGGGACTGGCTCCAAGTAAATTTGGTCCTCAACTATTGTTAATTTCTCTTATTCGCTCTCTCTCTTTTACAAGTATTGTTCATGCCAAGCTAGCTAGGTATAATGTTCATTTTTCTACCTTTAATCAAGTACTCTCCTTATGCTCTTTAAGAATTATCTTAAGCAAATGCTCACTATTGTTACATTAATTCCGCTACAATCAATGTTATATCCATATTACTCTGCTACATTGTTATCAGGGCTATTGGTTTCTCTTTTCTTGCTTAAGAGGAGAGGTCCTTAAGTTGTCCATGAAAGGTTAGACCTGTTCATTGCAAGAGGGTAAGTGGGACAGGGATTTATTATCTTGGGTGAAAAGAACTTAGCTCGAGGTGGTACACCATTGGGAACTATAGACTTAATAATGGACTCTTTTGGGTTTTGCCTTTGGCTTAACCATTATTGAAAATCTCAATGGGAACCATAATTAATTTAGCATTGTTAGACCCTCTCCACTACTCTTTGCAATCAATAGTCTCTAAACCATGGGTGTGGCTGCTTGAGAGCTAATTTTCAGAAGTTAAGAAGAGTAACTTCTAAAGTTTTGAAGTTGCCAAAGCACAAAGTAGCATATATATAAATTTAGCTAGCATGGTTGACAATAATAAAGAGAGTAGAATGAATATTGACAACTTTACTTTGTGCATGAAGGTGCTACTAATGATTCCCCCATACATGTGAACTATCTTGTTACTAGGTTGCAACAAGCTATGGCAACCTTGCTTTGCAAGACGAAGTTAACCAAAAACTTCGCACTCACTGGATTCTTTAAACTCACCAAGAAGAGAGAGATCTTAGGTGGCCTCTCGTTGAGACTCCCAAAAGAAAATTCTCGCCAGTGAGAGAAGAGGATGAATCCTGTGAAAGAGAAAGAAGTGAATCTCCAAGTTTTTTGGAAGATGTGGCTCCGCGAAGACAGCGTTCTTGACAATCCCCAACTCCTCTCAAGAGGAAAAGATCATCATATAGTCCTTCTCCTTGTAATTCTGAGGAGGAAGAGAGTAATCAAAAGAAGAAAAAGGCGACACATAGGTCACCCTCTTCTCCATCTTCATCATCTTCCTCCTCTTTCGATGACAGCAACTATTTTTTTCTAGAGAATACAAGAGGAGAGGACATTGCAAATCCTATACTGCTTGAAAAAAGCCTACAAGCTTAAGAAGTTCAAGGAGGGAGGAAAGAGCATCTCTTTTCTCACCTATGATGGAACCTTTGGTGCTATGGACAAAGTTTTGGCCTTCATCCACCAATTTGATGCAACCTTTGGAGATGAGGGCTTTAGGGTGTCCTCCAAGCTACGTCATGTAGCTATGCATTTTCAAAAATTTTCCCAACAATGGTGGGCTAGTCTACGAGGTAATGACGAAGCTCCCAAGACATGGAAAACTCTACGAGTTTCTATAATGAATTAATTTCTTGCAAGCAAGCCAAAGACAAAGTGCTTACCGAATAAAAAAGTCTGAAGCTAACTACCAATGAGTCTATCCACAAGTATGTGGACAAGTTTTGGGATTTACATCTCAAAGCTACTGTCTACCAAACAATATACTTTACCAAACAAAAGCAACAATTTTGAGCAGGACTACCTGAAGATATGGCCGAGTTAATCAACTCTCAAAGGCCTAGGACCATCATTGAGGTGATTATCCTATGGTCACTTCACAAATCAGTTTCCAACAAGGGGCTAAAACGAATTTTAAGCCCATGGAAACTAAAGACCAAAATGAACCTAGAGGGAAGAACAATGCTCAAAATTGTTCCCAAGGCAATTCTAACAACAACAACAACAAGACCAAGGAGAAAGGAGTTTACAAAGGTATAAAATAAACTCTCTTTTGAAGAGTTAGAATCTTTTCACAAAGACTATAAATGTTTCAAGTGTGGGGAGCAAGGACATGGCTATCGTTCTTGCCCCAAAATAAATGCACGCAATGAGACTCTTACAGCTTCCATGGTCAAAGCTCCAAAAGAGGATACTCATTGCAAAGGATCATAACTTTCCTATGCTTGGGGAAAGGTGAGGGAGCATGATGCCTTTATCCTTTTTGACCCTAGCTCTACTCACAACTTCATATCAATGAAGTTGGCCACTAAGCTAACATACAAGCGTTTGAGATGGGAGATACTCTACCTGCCAATGGAGCTTTCATGGGACAACAAGCCTTTGTTACTCCCTTGATTGGGAAATTGAGGCTTCAAGTTTGAAGCTACGTTGACAAAGAGGACTTTTTCATCTCCCTCTCCAACATGAGGATGCTATCCTGGACCACATGGCTGTGAATATGAAATTCCTTGAAAGGAGAATTTATTTCACCTACAAGGAAAAGAATATGTACATAGATGCTAATGAGTCGGGTCATACTATAGCTCTTGTAAATTCACCTGCTTTTGATAAGTCAATGAAAAGCTCAATTTTTGTGTACATAATTTTTGTTAAAGAGTCCATAAATGATTTGAATGTTTTACCAAATCAAAGTGGTAGTAATAAAGAGGAATTAGAGTTGTCTAATTTCCTAAATGGATTTCAAGATGGTTATATCAATGACATCCCTGGAGAGTTACCTCCAAAATGAGGGGATGATGACCATAAGATAGAGTGTCTACCTGGGAGCTCACCGCCTAATAAGACTCCTTATAGAGTTTCTCAAGCTCAACAAGAAGAGATTATGAGGCAAGTGCATGAACTATAGTAGAGAAGGGGATGGTGAGGTCTAGTTCCTCTCTCTTTTGTTCACCCGTCCTATTAGTGCAAAAGAAATATGGCACATACCGTATGTGTGTTGACTATAGAGCATTAAATAGGATTACTATCAAGCTTGCAAATTACTCGTACCACGGATAGAAGATCTATTTGATAAGGTACAAGGCTCTACCTACTTTGGTAGGATTGACCTTAAAAGCGGCTATCATCAAATAAGGATAGTGAATGAAGATATTGTAAAGATTGCTTTCCACACAACATTTGGTCTTTATAAATATCTTGTCATGCCTTTTGGTTTGACAAATGCTCTGGCCACATTCAACCACCTAATGGAGAAATTTTTTAGATCCAACTGCAAGTTTACTGGAATGTTCTTTGATGATATCATCATCTACTCCAATTCTCTTGAGGAACATAAGCAACATCTTCAAGTAATCTTTCTAGATTTGAGGGAGAATAAACTTTTCATTAATCAAAAGAAGAGTGAATTTTTCCTTCAAGAGATTCAATACTTAGGTCACATTATCTCTCAAGATGGTATCCGTATGGATGCGACAAAGTTAGAGCCAATAAAAGGATGGCCTAACCCAAGGAATCTACATGAGCTACATAGATTTATTGGTATGTGTGTATACTATAGACGCTTCATAGAATTTTTTTTGCAAATAGCAGGACCATTACATGACTTAACAAAGAATAACGTTAAGTATACATGGACTACAAAAGAGAAAAATGCTTTTGACAAGCTCAAAGAAAAGCTTACCTCTCAACCTGTGCTTACACTGTCGGATCTCTCAAAACCATTTGAGGTCCAATGTGATGCTTGTGGAGATTGCCTTGGAGCAGTTTTGCATCGAGAAGGGCATGCCATAGCATACAAAATTCGCAAACTCAATTTCAATGAGCAAGTATTGGGCATATATGAAAAGGAGCTACTAGCTGTTCTACATGCGCTTGACACATGGAAGCATTATCTTTTGGGGACTCCATTCATCCTATGAACGGATCACCAAAGTCTTAAGTACTTCATGACGCAAACCAAGATTTTTGACAAAAAAATGAGGTGGGAAAATTTTCTTTCGCAATTTGCTTTTCATATTGCTGGCAAGCACAATCAAGTGGCTGATGCACTATCACAACAACCAAAAGTAAATGCAGTGTCTATAGCAACTCACAATGATCTATCTTCTATGATAGATGAGTATGCTACTGACCCTGATTTCAATGATATAATGTCAACCCTTGCCTTAGGGAAGAAAGAAGAGTCGTTCACCTTGTAAGATGGTTATCTTCACCATGGAAATAGGCTATGTTTTACCAACTCTCTTTGTGAGAAAGTAATGTATGAATCCCATGCTTCTCCCTATGTGGGACATAGAGGGATTCAACCTACTCTTTGAGGAGTAGAGATGTATTTGTATCGGCCTACCATGAAATTCGACATACAAGAGCATGTTTCAAAATGTGTGGTATACCAAAAGACCAAGCATGGTAGAGGGAAGCAACGTTAATTACTCCAGCCATTGCCAATTCCTAATTTGCCATGGGAGAGTATATCTATGGATTTTATCTTTGAATGACCAAAGTCTATCCATGGGAATACAAAAATATGGACAATAGTTGACAGGTTTAGCAAACAAGCACATTTTATACCTGTCAAAAAGACTATTAAGGTACATCAAATGGAAACCCTCTTCATATCACAAATTTTCAAACACCATGGCTTGTCAATATCCATAGTGCCAAATAGAGATCCTCAAATGACTAGTAATTTTTGGAAGGTCTCTTTGAGAATCTAGGTACAAGGCTAAATTTCTCTTCAACCTATCACCCACAAACGGATGCCAAAGTGAGATAGCTAACCTTACGATTCTAGAGCTACTTCAAGACTATGTCACAAAAGTAGATCAATGCTCACAATGAGAGAAGTACCTACGTCTTGTAGAATATGCGTACAATAACACTGTCCATACTACTACAGGGAAGGCACCCTTTAAAATCATTGAGGGAAGACCTAAAAGTCCCTTGCTACTTCAGGTACATGGGAAGATCTTCACTACTACTGATGAGTATAGCCGAGACCTACAAGAATCTTTTCAAAAGATTAAGGAGGCTATATCCATCCCACAAAAAAGTAAAGAAGTTGCTAATAACAAGCACAAAAGGGCCTTAACTTTCAGGAAAATGATTGGGTCCTACTCAAGTTTCCCAAGGCTCAATTGAGGCAAACGACGAGCAAAAATCCTACGGGCCACCAAAAGTATTACGCTAAACTAGCAAAAAGATACTATGGTCCTTTTCAAATCTTAAAACCAATCAACAAGATGGCCTATCAACTAATGTTTCCCAATCATTGGCTCATACACAATGCTTTTCATGTGAGCCTACTTAAGCCTTACAAAGGAGAACCACCAAGAGAACCAATAATTGAGGACCCGCCCGAGATCGAGAGGTGCTCTAGCCCAAATCCATCCTTCGACATGAAGACAAGGTACTAAGACATGGTAAGATTATCCAATGATATCTTATTAAGTGCAAAAATTATCCTTTTGAAGATGCTAGATGGATGAAAGAAACACAACTTAATGATAGTATGAACCTTGTCAATGCTTACAATGCTACACTAGAGTAAGCAAACGTAATTTTTTTTAAAAAAATGAACAATGATTTTGTCTTATAAGACTATTTCTCTTTTTAATGTGCACAAATTTAAGTAGTATGCATGCTTAGAATCTTGTTTGTGATGACGACGTCTCCCAAACACCAAGTAGAATTTGCCACTCTACTTTGGGAGTATGATATGGACTAAAGAGAAGACATGCTTGCGGTAGCTAAGTCTCTTAAGTACCAAATGGACTAGTCATCTATTCTAGAATGATGTCGTAGGGTAAAAAGGGACCCTCTACCCGCTAACAAACATAGACTAATGACTAAGGCTTTATCTTCTCTACCTTATAGCCCATAGTCGAGGACGACTATGGTTTCAAGAGAGAGGTAATGTCATAAAGCTAATATCTAACTATCTCAAATGATTTTCTCATATTGAATTGATCATTTAATGTAGGAAACTAACTGGGAACAAGAGTTAGAATATAGATATGTGCTTTTAGACCTATCTCAGGACGAGACCAAAGGGAGAGAGGGCTACATCTCATGAAGGGTCCAAAAGGGAGATGGTCTACCAAAGAAAAATGAGCAGGTAATGGAGCTTAAAAGACCTTAGGGTTAGCTTCATTAAAGACCTCCAAAGGTTAGTGTTAAAAGTCATGAGACCTAAGACCTTTAGGTACTTTAGACCTTAGGCAAGCTAAGAATGTGCTTGAAGTGCCTGCCATGCTTGAGCTAACTAAGGTGCCACAGGTGCTTGAGCTGACTAAGGTGATTGAGGTGCTTGTTGTGCTTCATGACTAAGGTGCTTGAGGTCCTTGATGACTAAGATGATTGAGGTGCTTGATGGCCAAGGAGCTTGAGGTGCTTGAAGTTAACATGTTTCCTAAAAAGGAGGGGGCGAGCCCCAAGAGTAGGGGATGAGAGAGAACACACTACCACTCACCCAAGAGGCACCCTTCCCAAAAGAGGCATGTAGGACACATGTCAAGCCCCTAGCAAGGGTGACCTCGTAGTGTGCCTAAAGGATATTGGATGGCCTTTAAAGAGGTCCAATGAGAATTTAAATTGATTAATTAATTATTCAAGACCTCTCTCTCAAAGGGGAAAGGAGGACACTTGTCCAAATGCTACCACTATTACTAATTATGACTAAAGCATGTGATTGGCTAAGCTTGGCAAGGTCCAATGAAGTGAAAGGATGAGCTAAAAGGAGGGGTCGACCAAGGCAAGTAGGGAGGTTGCTTTTGGCATACACTCTACCACACACACTCACACACATTCTCTCATTATGTTGAGCAAGAACTCCATCTTCTTCTCCAAGCTTGAGAAGGAGAGAGCCTATACCAGCACCTCTTGGCTATGGGATGCAAATCCAACCAAGAGTCATGCTTCAAAGCAATTCTTACCAATTTCTTTATCTTCATTACTATGATATGCTATATTCTATGAGTAATGATATGAGAGGAAACTAATTCTTTCTCGTATGCTACATCTTCTTTCTCTTCCCTTCCCTCACTCCCTGCTAGCTCTCTCCACCTTTGAAGGTGTTTGAGGTCTTGGGATTGAGGCTGGGGACAAGTTAACATTTGTGCAAGGTAGTTATGGGCATAACTTTGGTGCATGAAGTTTACCATCTTCATTGCATCAACAAAGGTCTCAAGGAACACAAAGCATTAGTATTGTACTAAGTCTCTCTTGAGGCTTTCCCCCTTGCTCGAGCACCAATGACAAATTGAACGGCAATAACTATGGTCATTGGAATTTGATCACGCGACTCTGGTTCTCACAAAAAGGCTTAAGGGATATTGTTTACAGCTCGGAGTCTCGTCCCATGTGGGATTCTAAAAATAGGTCTCGCCTTCAAGATGACAAATATCTCAAATCGTGTGTCGATTGGGATGCAAGTAATGCGAAGGGAATGTCAGCCATTGCAAAATCTCTGACAAAGGACATTTCTCTAGCCAGTCACTTTGAAGACTACCAACGATATGTGGTTTAAGCTCGTCGAAATATTTGACCGGATTCTACTATGCGAGTAGTCACCCTTCTTGGGTAATTATTTGCCTTTTACTTTCCACAAGGTAACAATGTTCCATGCGATCATTTCTTATGAAGGCTAAATTTATTCATGATCAACTATCGGCTATGAGAGGTGCACTGGCGAGTACATAATTAGCTGCTTTGGTTCTCACGATGTTGCCTGAGTCACATGAAATAGTGTCTAGGACACTTTGGCTACAACTCACGAATGCTGGAATTTGATGATCTCAACTCTTTTCTCATTGAAGAGGAAGTAGTGTTGTTAACTCAAGGCAATTCAGATTTTTGAGAAAGGTGAGGAAGCTCTTGCTGCTTCGGACCCAAAAAGAAGACCAAGAACTGTTGTTGCATTACGAGAAGCATGGTCATTTGGCAAAATATTGCAGATCCAAAGGCAAAGACAGAGGCTCTACAAAGGACAAAGGTAAAAGCAAGCATCAGGAGGAAAATAATGATAATGACTCAGGGAAGGACAACAAAGAGGCTGCTAGTGTAGTGGACTCTACACTGGCACGGACACTCTCCTTCTAGTCACATGGAGACTAGTGATGCCACCAGCTTTAGCCAGCAGAAGGCTTGTGAGTGGCAGAGAGGGGTACACAATGCTCCATATAATTAATTTGGACCCTATGTTGGACTTCAAGTTACCGGTGTTTGAACTCGTGGTCGGAGTTCAAGGCGCATGAATCTAGCACGGAACCAATCAGACGTATCTAAAACACTTTGGATGAGTGAACCAATACATTGTTGTTTGTCGTGTATCATGGACATGATGTGTTCCATAGTTCATTATCTTTGACAATTCAAATCTCCTAAAAAGGCAACTGATGCTCAAGATGGCATTCTTCTAAAGTACAAAGTTGAGGGTAGCAAATTCACCAACATGACTGGTGTTGTTGGGGTGTCATGGTAGATTCTTCATTGACTTGGTCTCACTGTTTTTGTCCAGTATGAGCTGCAGAGAGGGTGTTACAATGTTGGCATCTCAAGTGAGCTGCCGAATGTGGTCCATTATTCATTTTGGCTTTTAGGTATTTAATTTTTACTTATTTGTCAAAGTCTAGGTAGGGAAGTTTATTGAGTTTGGTATATACGTAATCCCTTGCCTCCATTGTATTACACATTTAGTTATTCATTGCCAAGGTTGATTGGTTCAAGAGACACACTCTCTCTCTCTCTGTCTCTCTCTCTCTCTCTCTCTCTCTCTCTCTCTCTCTCTCTCTCTCTCTCTCTCTCTCTCTCTCTCTCTCTCTCTCTCTCTCTCTCTCATGCTCACTCGCCTTGGTCTTTACGCTTTCATATTGCCGACTTTGACACCTCCCCCCTTCAAAAACGAGGTACTTCCATGTAGTGGGATTTGGGAGCAAAGCGCCACAAGATGTGAGGGGCGAATGAGCGTTGAGTTGCCATGAGCAAGCTGAACGTGCATTGGTAGGCAAGTTGAACGCTAGAGAGGTTAGATCGCCTTGTGTGAATTGGAGGGAGTGGAAAGGCTGCAAGGGTGTTTGGCCCTCCTACACAGGCTGAATACACCCCTAGGGTTCAGATTGCATGGGGGAGGGAAAGTATAAGGGGCGTGGCTCTATTGTGGCTTCAGTAGATTGGTCAAAACTAGCACCATCCTCTTTCCGGCCCAACACAGGCTCGGGTTGCCTCCCCCCTCGAAAATGAGGTACTTCCTTGCACTTTTCAGCAAGATTTGCGTGCAAAGCGCACACAAAATGTGAGGGATGAATGAGCATTGTCCTGCCATGAGCAAGTTGAACGTGCATTGGTGGGCAAGCTGAGAGGTTACACCCCCTTGTGTGGACTTGAGGGAGTGGAAAAGCTCCAAAGGGGTTTACACCCTAAGGGTGGATTCAGAAACGTCTGCCGTGGGCCTCGCTATAAAACAAATATAGAACAATCATGCAGAACACGTCAATTGCGATCAAATCCAGCTTATTGAACTTAGGGTCTAGATTCTAGAAGCCACTAGTGAAGGACATTTATGTTACCCGCGTTCGTCTTCATTTTAACTCTTGTAATGTTAGTTTGATTGTACAACTGATTCAAGGCAAGGTTGTTATAGTGTTGGACGTTTCATCTTGTGAGTACATATTAATTATTGTAGTAGAGTTGTTGATGTAGTCATGCAGATGCACCTTATCTATAATACATGCACCCAAGGTACAATTGATCTCATCTAAGGCTGGTTTTCTTTCATGAATAATGGTCAAGAACTAAAACAATTTAGGGTCCGTTGCATGTCTTACAGAGCATGACATCTTGTACAAAGTTGCATGTAGCTAGTGGACCGAACTTGTGATATGGGATGTGTTACAAAGCTCCCATGTGTGACTAAAAACTGGGTCCGGTAGTTGGGCAAGAGAACACATTTGTTGATGAAGGGATCGACCAATGTACTGCTTGTTACATTGATATTTTTACTTGCGATAAGGTCAAAAGTCGTTTGTGCTAACATGGATAGCTCGTCTATACTTATAATATCTACCTCTTTAAAACAGGATGCGAAAAATTCTAAAACAAGAAAATAGATAAAGCATGAATGAACTGCAACAATAAATGAGGTGCTTTACTGACCTGCACTGTTGTATTGCTGCTTTTTGATTGTCCAATCTATAGGCCGATATTTGAGTGAAGCTACAAAAAAGCAATGTGAATAGTTAAACATAACATCTTGCAATGAAACGTCACAAATTGAAAGTGCAAAGTATATAGTATATAGTGTACGTCATACAGAGGTGCCATACAAAAGTATGGTGGAGAGTTGGCATTGTGGTCTCTCCACCAAAAAATTATAAGAAATGGAAGCCGTGCCCTGCCCCATAGCGTTTATGTGTTGCACCAAGCAAACACATGCGCATGGGAAATTGAATGCAGATAACGGACCTTGCAATGTTGGAGAGTTGAAGTCGCGCTTGTGCAATTGTAATTGCAACATGTAGTGTTGTGAATATATGTCCTGCTCGTTAAAATTCCCCCAACTGCTCGTTTGTTTTTCCCTACAGCTTGCTCTTGCTCTTATTAAGGATACCTCACCAGTGCCTCGGCTGCAAATCTTGTTGCTCAATGACCTCCTTTGTTGAAGCACTACTTCCTGCAAAAGCCAACGCTCCCCCATTAATTTCTTTAAACTACTCGCTAGTGGCTTCCTATTCTTTGTAGCTGCACGCTCTGTTTAGATTCTCTTGCCTCGTTCTTACCCGCTCTTCAACTAGCACTACCCGTTGCCTCTTTATAACGTTCCAGCTCCCCTTATATTTTTCCCTCTTTATGTTGGTTTATGACCTTACACCAGGTGACACAAACTTCCCAAGTCTTCTTCACGCCCTCAACCTACAACTCCCCACCCATCAACTCTTTTCATCCTCAGTCTGTGCACCTCACTTGCTCCTGTGCTACTCTGCCAGCCCTCTTTGATTTTGGTTAGCACTGCTCCCTCGAGAAACCCCCAGCTTTGGTGCTTTTTCTTGCCAAAAGCCAACACCATCAACAATTAGCACCCTCATATGCTATGCTGCTTGGCCTTCTTATACCTAGTGCTTTTCGAGCGAGATCGTAGCGCAAGTTCACGTCGCTTTTTAACCCACACGCAGTATGTAGCCGGCTTTATCATCACCATCATCAGTTTTGCAATCTTCACGGTGCTGCTACCGCTTATCGAGCTCATCTTCACCAAGCTCGTGGGCAAAGGAAACTTTGCTAGAGTGCTGGAAGTGGAAATCGCAATATCTGTGGTGTCAACGGTGATTTCTCTCATAGGCATGAGAGTAGGTGGGGCTATGTTGAGGGTACTGGTAGAGGTACTCTTCATCATATGCTGCTGCAGGTCCATAGGGCTACTCTTGCTTTAGCATCCCCCCAATCCATGCTCCTCAACCGCGCCCCCATGTTTTGGGTGGGCCTGCCTACCTCGAGATGCCTGCCAACCTCCTTCGCCGTCGATCCCCTTACCCGCCCCTTGTGTCACTTAGTGTCGTGGGTGGGCGAGAGCGCATGGCCATCTAATCATAGACGTCGAAGTGCAAATTAAGGACGACCTCCCCTCAGGCCCAAAGGATGGGCGCGCTACTAGCAAGGCTTGATCACTCGGGTGCATCTACGTTAGTGACTCTAACCACTTGACCAATTGCTTGGTTGTGATACTTGAGAGACAAATTATGCACATTTCCTTGTTTGTGAAGTGGGCAACACCCGTTATGCAATCTTTTCATTTTTGAGGGCACGTGAAAGGCCTTCACTAAGACTTCATGTCGTACGACACCCTCCAACCGAGTCCAACAAAAGTCGTATTACCAAATCAACCAAAGCAAGTAAACGTGGAAAGCGATGGGCACACAGCGCGTAGAGAGGGCTTTTCCGGGCAGAAAGCACTCAATCACGCGCACTTGCAGTCACATATCAAAGCTAAAATCCTCCAATTTCTATTTTTCTTTGCAAGAGCCCACAATTTCCTTTTCCAATTGGGCATTACCACTAGTCTCTCATTGTTCACGAGCAGATATAATTCTGCTCTGCTGAGATCGGCATGGGTATCAAAGCATTCGTCGAGGGTGGCCTCGCTTCGGTGGTGGCTGGAGGCTCGACGCACCCCCTCGACCTGATAAAGGTGCGCATGCAGCTGCAGGGAGAGGCCCCCCAGGTGCAGGGCTCGCATCGTCGACCAGCTATGGCGCTCGCTTTGAGGCCGGGAAGCACCGAATTGCGACGCTTCTACTCTGCGGCTGTTGCTACTCACGTCGCAGCTACGCAAAGAGGGCCCATGGCTGTTGGCGCCGAGATCGTACGCACGGAGGGAGTGAAGGCGCTCTTTTCCGGCGTATCTGCCACGGTGCTGCGGCAGTGCCTGTATTCGACGACGCGAATGGGGCTGTACGAGGTTCTGAAGCAGAGGTGGGCGTGGAAAGACGGGAAGTTACCGGTGGTGAAGAAGGTGGGCGCGGGGCTGATAGCGGGGGCGATTGGGGCGGCCATTGGAAACCCAGCAGACGTGGCCATGGTGCGGATGCAAGCAGACGGGCGGCTACCGAGGGTACAGAGGCGCAACTATGCCGGCGTGGGGGACGCGCTGTGGCGCATGATGAAGCAGGAAGGGGTGCGCGTGCTATGGCGAGGATCAGCACTGACGATGCAAAGAGCGATGGTGGTAACGGCGTCGCAGCTGGCGACGTACGATCAGGCCAAGGAGAGCTTGGCACGGCGACGGCTACTGCCGCCAGGGATTGCCACCCATGTGGTGGCCAGCTGCGCTGCGGGCCTGGTGGCGTCGCTAGCTTCCAACCCCATCGACGTCATCAAAACGCGTTTCATGAACATGACGCCCGGCACTTACACTGGCGGGCTTGACTGCGCCCTCAAGACCATCCGCTCTGAAGGGCCCCTGGCTCTCTACAAGGGCTTCCTGCCCACGGTCATGCGTCAAGGCCCCTTCACCATTGTTCTCTTCGTCAGCCTTGAGCAGATCCGCCACCTCCTCCGCCACTTATGAGGATCAATTTGACTATTGACCAAATTGACCACCCCTAAGCATTCACAAATTTTTCGTCAATCCTAAAGGGCAACGGTCATGGAGATGCCTATTCTTTTTCTAATGAAACATACATTTTTTTGGAAAATAATTTTGACAAATATATGAAATTTGTGTTTGGCTCCATAAGATAGTGGGCACTTATGAGAAGACAAGGGTGTAAGTGCAATCATGTTTCCAAAGTTACGATAATTGTGAGAGGTGGCCAATGCAATTGGAGTTTCCACCTGAGTTTACACACACACACACACACACATGAGCGCGCACACACACACACACACACACACACACACACACACACACACACACACATGAGGAAGAAGAAGAAGCAGAAGAAGAGAGATTTAACGTCGTAGAAAACTATCCCAAGAGACCTTAAACATCTAGCCGACGAGGAGAGTTGAACTCAGAGTCAGAGAGAGAGAGAGAGAGAGAGAGAGAGAGAGAGAGAGAGAGAGAGAGAGAGAGAGAGAGATGCATTTCTTAAAGAAAAGAAGTAACATCGTGTTGAGAGACAAAGGGGGTGGACATGAGCCAGCAAACTTGGTTAGCCGACATGAGCAAAAATCGAGTGGAGGGCTTGGGTGCCAGAGGAAGAAGTAGTGGACACAGTTGCAACTCGGACAATGGTTGAGAGCTCAAGTGTAGGGGAGAATGCAGGCGGTCAAGTGTTGACATCTTGGGAGAGATAAGACATGTTATCCTGCATGTTGTGCCTACTAATGTTGCTGCTACTACTGCTGCTACTCTCTCTCTCTCTTTGTGGACTTGGGGAAGTACGCAAAAGTAGTAGGAGAGAAAGGACATGCCATGGCAATCACATAAGGTAACTCGCATCTTGAAGTGTGTAAAGCCCCGTGCGCGTGCATGCAAGGAAGGGGGGAAATAGGAGAAGAGGAGAGCTTAGGTTTGGAAGAAACACACAGTTGCAATGCTTCAACTAGTGTCTCTTGATTGTATTTTTGTATAAGAGGTCAAAGAGGGTTGATAAGTTAGGTTAGTTTCACACGGGACGGCCATGACGGCCTTTACCCAATAATGTCCCACTTAAAGGCCAATGTGGCCATAAGTGGCGACTAAAGTCAGTCACGTACAACCGTGAAGCACGACAGATTCACCCCTATACAAAACTTCTCAACATACACCCATTAACTCAATGCAATGTGCAAACAGCTCCGTAGGTAGGCTCTTTGTAAGAGCATCTTCTTGGTTGTCATTAGTGTGGACCTTGACAAGCTCCAAGCGCTTATCCGTCAATGCATTTCGAATGAGATGATACCTCACCTCAATGCGTTTTGACTTGGAATGAAACATGGGATTCCTTGCCAAAGCAATGGCACCTGATTATCACAATGCAGATCTCGAACTTGATGGATGTCTAGATCTCCCACTAAAGGTGGCAACCATATAGCTTCTTTGCTGGCATCTGACGCTGCAACATACTCAGCCTCTGTATTGGAAGAAGAGTACAATATTGGAGACATGATGTCCAAGAAATGGCTCCTCTTGCAAATATGGAAATGTATCGAGACGTAGATCTCCTACTATCTCTGCAACCCACATAATCTGCATCCGTGTAACCAACAATAGATGAATCACTATTGCCAAAGCGTAAACACTTGCTTGTTGTACCCTTCAAGTATTTGGGGATATGTTTCATTGCTATCCAATGTTGTTTTCTAGGATTAGCCATATATTGACTAACCACTCCCATTGCAAATGCAATGTCTGGCCTTGTAGCTACAGTAGCATACATAAGACTGCTTACAACTGAAGAGTATGACACATTTGCCATTCCTGCTCTCTCAACATTTGACTTGGGAGAATCTTCCTTGGTAAGTTTCAAATATGACGATAGTGCTTTCCCCCCTTGCATGTTGAGACGTTGCAAGACTTTGTGGATATAGGATTCATGGCATAAATCAAGAATGCCTCTTTTCGTGTCTCTCTTGATATGCATACCAAGAAAATAATTAGCTTCACCCAAATCTTTCATAGCAAAGTTTTGGCTCAACATTTGCTTCAATTTGGAAATCTCCTCAATGGACTTTCCTGCAATAAGCATGTCATCTACATATAAAATGAGAATGACCAAAGAACCATCACTGAGTTTCTTTGTATACAAGCAATGATCCTCTTGACTCCTTCTAACACCCTGGGACCGTAGAAAAGCGTCAAATGTTTGATACCATTGCCTAGCTTTAACACTAGAATGGTAACCTAACAGGACATAAAAGTGTCCTTTCAGGGTTTTGGGAAAAAATTCCAAAACCATAGTAGATCCACTCATTTTGAAAAATCCTTTCATGAGCATATAGTTCAATAACTACTACATATGGAAAAAAATGAGAAACTTGTGATTTTTCTCATCCCTTGGTCACTACAAGCCTCCAAAGTTGATGGACCAGTGCATTTTGCCCAAAACAGCAATTTCTTACGGTTGATTGCATATAAATAAGAGTGGAGATTTTTGTAGGACATGAGATAAAATGTCCCGTTAACTTCAATGGGTTGGTGACCAAAACATATGGTTGCTTTTACCTCACTAATTTTTTTTTGGGCATAAAAATAAGGTACAAAAAAGTTGCATTTTTGCCATTCTGAGGACCTATCATCAAAGTTTCTATAGTCACGCTCAATACAGATACTATATACATGTTTTCTTAGTTCCCTTTGGGCCTTTGGATTCAAAAGGAGCCATGGAGCATGTCAAAAGGATAATGGATCTCTTACAATTGGAACCTTGGGGGCAATGATAAAGTGCTAAATACAGCAAACATGAAAAAATTGGGTTTAGCATTATGACCACTAGAAACCCATAGAAACTACTCAATATCTAGCCAAGTGTGTAGTCTATGACTAGATATGGTCACTACCTACAAAATACACACAATTGGCTTAAGAAACTAGCAATATTGAGAAAGTTATACTTGCTACTCTAAAATGTATCGTATTCTTCAGCAATCAGAAAACTCAACCATCATCATATACTATGCTATATAGCATATTAGGTCCCCCAAAACTCAAGGAAGATTAGCTTTATGTTATACATTACACTTACACAATCAAAATTGAATTTGGATATCAAGAAAGCCACCAAAAGAATCATAAAAGTGCTAATTTTGGCCAAAAAACAGGATTATGCAATTCTTGTAAATTGGTCATAACTTTCACTTTTAACACTTAGGTCTCCCTACAAGCATCAAAACATGTTGAGAACTATGAAGGCCTAACCTCTAGCCATCTAAACCTCACAAACATGAAGTTTAGAGTGGTATAGTTGCCAAAAATTGAAAAAAAGCCAAAAACAGGACCCGTTTTTTCACACAGTTTAGGTTCCAAAATGTTGTGCAAGAGTAAGGTTAATGGTGAGATCGATACTCAAAAAAAAAAGCTAAGTTCTTTTCAGCTCATAAGGCAACTTTGTGGATATATAGCACCTAGAAATTCATTTTCATACTCTTCAAATAATTCAAGAAAAATGGTCACTTAACAGGACACAAAAGAGTCCAAGGACATAAAAGTGTCCTATTACCATTCTAGTGTTAAAAGCCATAAAGTGCTTTCTTGCCTTTGCATACAAGCTCCTCCCTCCCTGCTAGGTTGTTCAAAACCTTCAGGCTGATTCATGTAAACATTATTTTCTAAATCCTCATAAAGAAAAGTTGTCTTCACATCCATTTGGACAAGCTCCATGTCCTCTATGGCCACTAGGTTAATCATTGTACGCAATGTAGTCATCTTGACCACTAATGAGAAAATTTAGTCGAAATCAACTCCCTTTTGCTGCTTGAATCCCTTAGAAACCAATCTAGCCTTGTACTTAGGATTAGCATCATCATATGTAAACTTCTTCTTGTAAACCCATTTGCAAGGTAAGGCGTGCATGCCTTCTCAAAATTCAACTAAGCCCCATGTCTCATTGTTCACAATCAAGTTATACTCAGATTGCATATTTTGCTCCCACTTCATGCTATCTTCCATTTGAATAGCTTCTTTGTAACAAGTAGGCTCATCACAGTCAATGATTAACACATAGTCCAATCCTGGCTCAAACAGCTCAGGGACACAGATACACACGTAGATCTTGTGAGGTCCCCACCACGCCATATCAAGACGGCGGATCTGATGGTGAACCTGGTGGCCACTAGATCTATAGCCGAAGCAAACAAAGTGGTTCAGGGTTCAACTAACGGACGATCTCTCATCACAAAGTGAGTCGAGTTCGAGCCTACTAGCAAGAGATCTAGCTCCACCTCGCAGGGGAAGCGTACTTATTCTATCTAGTGATCCTAAGACCCACCTTCCAAGAGGAGAGAAAACCTCGAGTGCCTTTTTTCCCCATGTTTCAGAGGCACGTACACTTGAGAATTTTCCGCTCTAGGGGCAATGAGTATTACTAGTATCGATTTAAACATTATGGGGACAGAGAGTTCCCGACCAATCGGGACCACCCTTCTCATAGGCATTGGCAACCTGAGCCAAGCCCCCACTTTCCACCCCCACACTCACACTTCCTTGTGTGTCCTAATTACTACCACAATGATTGTTCAACATAAACATTCCTTGATTAAATTCCGAATCACAATGTTCATTAAGACAGCCCTTCAATCAGTATTGCAAAGCGGCACAAAGACAGTATTCTAGTAAAAATTCTACTCAAACTTATTCATTAAAATTCCAATGTTTTGGAGGTACAACATCCCCCCTCCAGCGAGAGTTTACTCCTCCCGTTGTCGCCTAGATGCCCATACAAGTAGGATGTCCACCGCATAGAAAGCACGACATGGACACTTCCACCGTATAGAAAGCAAGACGTGGGTTCCCACCGCATAGAAAGAAAGTCGTGGGTATCCACCGCATAAAAAGAAAGTTGTGGATTCAAGAGCCCTTAACGAGGAACTCTGCCCCCTGTGATTAGTAGGGGGGTCAGGACTAATTCAACATTGGAAATAGAATGAACATGTCGAGCTAAATTTTCCCTAGCAGACATTCTTTCCTATTGCAAAGAGTATATCCATCAATCATTTCTTTCCTACCTTAGACTTAAATGTACAATGAATTCAAATGCCGAGATTTCCATCGGATTTCTCCAACATGTTTGGGGATATGTTCTCTCCTAGCTAAACGTGTGCAATGTTAATTAAACAACTGAATAAAATTGTGACCTACCTCTTCCATTTCTTCGTCAATGGCTCGTGAGATGGTCAGTGCTTGTTCGTCCATGGGAGATTTTCCCTTTCCATTCACATTGCTCATTCCCGCCTCGCGGTCGTGGGCACCACCGAAGCGAGTTCTCTTAACCGGGGCCATTTTATACTCACTACTTTAAATGATAAACTTGAAGAAAAAGAGCTAAGGTCCGAGAGTATCATAACAACCCAAATTGCAGATTAGAATCATTGAAGGGTCCTCCTTATGCAAGGGTTTAGAGTTTTCCTTTGAGACCTAGCAATTTTATGGGTAATACTTTACTTATCCTATGGGAACCGGCTCTAAAGTTAATTACGTGGCTTAGAAGATTAAGGAATTTCAGAATTTTACTAATTAATTTACAAGAGAGATGGGTTAAACAAGTTCAATCACTTTACTATAATAAGAAAGATGCAGGGTTACCGCATGCATAGGTGTTAGGACTTTTTCTCCTTAGTGGCCTAATGAAGGATTAATTTTTTCTTAATCACATCTTAATGTGTGAGAAAAACTGAATCTAATTTAATTACAACACTTTGAGAGGTATAAGAATGAATTTCATCAAATCTACATTATTACCGTCTGACAATTAATTAACTATGCTGCCTAGAGAGAGAATTTTCTTCTAATCATGTATTAATCATAGATTAAGAATGATGAATGGCTGCATAAATTAGCTAATTAGATGATGATTATGTAATGGAATATAGCTATGTAAATTTAGAGAGCAGTTATTGGGAATTATAGCTAGGATTAGGCATAGTAGACGAGGAATTTGGAGAGTAATGAAGAGAATTAAGAAAAGCAGGAATTAAACCATGATTACCGTGATTAGGGGCTGAGAATCCTCTTTATTTTCTGATCCAAATGAATCCTCAAGATGAGAATTTCGACAACACCTCCCTCCTTGCTTCTCCTTCAAAAACTGTGTGTGTGTCGGCAACACCTCCCCAAGGTGTGTGTAGGTGTGTGTGTGTGTACTGGGTGTGTGTGTGAGCATGTGTGTGTGTGAGCACACCTTTAAATAGGCTCCTCAAGGCTGAAAATCGATCTGGGTTGCTATAAGCATCTGAGTGAGCACTCAGTGAATGCATTGGCAAGTCTAGTTGCCTACCCACCAAGTGTCCAATTGGTCAGTTTAACTGGCTTTGACACCCACTCTCTAGCTTAGAAACTTTCCCTACAACTCCCACAAGGCAAAAGGGCGCCCCCTAGCTGCTAGAGCTGGCTCAGAGTGGCCTGGAACGTGCTCCCACACTGCCTCGAGCCCAGGTGCCTCCCCGGACAATTTTTGGAAAAATTGGTTTTAGGCTAAAATGGGTCATAGGAGTTGGAATTTGGTGCCGGAAATTGCAATACCAAGCTCTAACTAAGGCGTACTGGTCCGAGTACCTGCCATATTTAGCAGCCCTTGGGGTTCGAGAAATGCATTTTTTCAAATTCGGGGTACGGGTGCGGTTTTTCGAGACGGTCAAAACTGGGTGGGTTGGGTGACCAAAAACTTTCTATTTTTGGATTTTTTTTACAAAAATTATTTTAATTCACATTTTGAAGCTTTAAAACATTCTAAACATCATGGCACTGACAGAATTCGTAAAACTGCTAAAAACAGTAACTTTTTTCATTATGTTCATTTCATGGTACAATGGTGCTCTTTTGGGTCGGGTCAGAGACCTTACAACCTCCCCAACGTGAAGAATTTGAGATTTCCTCATCTCAAGAATGTGTTTGGGTAATCTTTTACAAGCGTTGGTTGGGCCTCCCAAGTTGCATCTTCTTCAGTGTAATCCTTCCACTTTACTAGATGTTCCGTGATAGTTCTGTTGCGTAAGTTTCTTTCCCTTGTTTCAAGTACATAGTCAGGTTGGAGCTCGAGAACTCCTTGTGCTGGCATGACTATCTGATGTGAGTCCAAGAATTGATCAGGATTAGGAATATAGGGTTTGAGTAAGCTGACGTGGAATACATCATGAACCTTCAAGTTTGCAGGTAACTTTAGCTTGTAGGCCTGGTCACTTACAACCTTAACGATCTCGAATGGTCCACAATACCTTGGGCTTGGCTTCTTATATCTGCCTAGTGATAAGTTGCTTTTCTTTGGTCGGAATCGCAGAAAAACCTTATCCCCTTCTTTGAAAGTTCTTTCCGAACGGTTCTTATCTGCATAGTGCTTCTGTCTATCCTGAGCGGCCTGAATGTCTTGGCGAATAGCTCTAGTCTAAGCTTCCATATCTTCTAGCATCTTCCTAGAGGCTTCTACCCTGATGGTTGGATCTGAGAAGTTCAGTGGTGCTAAACAGTCCTGTCCATAAAGAGCTTTGAAGGGTGACATTCCAATGCTTCTGTGTTCAGAAGAATTATAAGCATACTCCACCAAAGGTAGATATTGTAACCACTTCTTTGGTTCTTGCGAACAATAGGCTCTGAGAATGTCCTCGATGACTTGATTAACCCTTTCAGTTTGCCCATCCGTCTGTGGATGATACGCTGTACTTAAGGCTAATTGTGACCCGATAGATTGGAAAAGAGAAGTCCAAAATTTTGATGTAAACTTGGCGTGTCTATCACTGACGATGCGCTTGGGTAGACCATGTAGCCTAAAAATCTCTTTGATGAATACCCGGCTAATATCTGAAGCAATAAAGGTTGTCTTTACGGGTATTAGATGAGCCACCTTTGTGAGCATATCAACAACCATGAAAACAGAATCATAACCTCCTGTAGAAGGTAATCCTGTAACAAAATCCATACTGATGCATTCCCATTTCATCTGGGGTATGTCAAGAGGTTGAAGTTGCCTTGGTAACTTGATTCTTTCGGCCTTTATCTGCCGCTGACAAGAAAGACATTGCCTCACATGGCGAAGTATGTCTCCTTTCATTCCAGACCAAAAATAACTCCTCCTGACAGCATGAAGAGTCTTAGCATAGCCTGGATGTCCAGATGTAGGGCTATCGTGTGCTTCATATAGAATAGCCTTTTTTAAAGCTAGATCTCTGGGTACACAGAGTCTATGTCTGTAGTAAAGACATCCTCCCATAATAGAATAATCTTTAGCTTCAAGCATCTTATTTTGCTGAACTAATGATACTATATGTTGGTACTCTGGATCTACCAAGGATGCTTCTTTGATTCTATCCCAGATAGTGTTATTTGGAATGGAGATAGCTCCTAGAAAAGATTTTCGGCTAAGTCCCCATCTGCAACTGCATTCTCCTTCCCTGGTCTATACTTTATGTCAAGGTCATATTCTTGTAAAAGTTCTATCCATCGCCGTTGTCGCATATTGAGAATAGGTTGAGTAAAAATCCATTATAAGCTCTTGTGGTCTGTAACCAGCTGAAACTTGCGTTCGAGAAAATAATGTCTCCATAACTTCAATGCATGTATAACTGCTAAAAGTTCCAGATCATGAGTAGGATAATTCTTCTCATGATCCCTCAGCTTTCATGAAGTATACGCCACTGGTCTTCCTTCTTGAGTAAGAACTCCGCCTAAAGCAAATTTGCTAGCATCGGTCGCTACTTCAAATTCTTTACTGAAGTCTGGAAGCTTTAAAATAGGAGCTGAGACCAAGAATTCTTTTATCTTAGCAAAGCTAGACTCATGCTTGGTCTTCCACTCGATCCTCATTCCTTTCTTCAGGAGTTCCATCAAAGGTGCAACAATACGTGCATAATCCTTGACAAAAATCCTGTACCATCCTGTTATTCCAAGAAGTCCTCTTACTTCGCTGACGGTGGATGGTTGAGGCCAATCAACAATATCCTTGACTTTATCTGGGTCCACTGAAATCCCTTCGGTCGATATGACAAATCCAAGATAATTGACCTTTGGTGAGCAAAAGGTACACTTGCTCTCTTTAGCGTAAAGTTGGTGTTCCCGAAGACGATCAAGTACTTTGCGAACATGTTCTTCGTGATCTTCCTCGTTCTTAGAATAGATCAGAATGTCATCAAAGAAAAGCAAGACAAAATCATCCAGGTAAGGTCTGAAAATATCCTGCATAAGTCGATTGAAGCTTGCAGGAGCATTTGTTAGACCAAAAGACATTACTGTGAATTCGTAGTGTCCATACCTAGTGTTGAAAGCCATCTTTGGAATATCTGATTCTTTGATCCTGATTTGGTAATATTCTGACCTTAGATCAATCTTTGTAAAAATTTTGGCGCTGTGGAGCATGTCCAAGAGTTCGTCAATCCTTGGAATTGGATACTTGTTCTTGACAGTTACCTGGTTTAGTCCACGGTAATCTATGCATAGCCTTAAGGTTCCATCCTTCTTCTTCTGGAAAAGAACAGGAGCACCCCAAGGAGAAGTACTGGGTCGAATGAATCCTTGCTCAATGAGTTGCCTAAGTTGTTCCTTGAGTTCGATGGCCTCTAGAAGTGACATTTTATAAGGTCTTTTTGAGATAGGTTCACATCCAGGGATAGTCTCAATCTCATGATCTACCTCTCTATGTGGCGGAAGATTCATAAGGTCTTCAAGGAATACATCATCATACTCCCTCAACCAGTTTGGTCGAAGTGAGGTATCTGATTGGTCCACCTTGTTGAACTTTACCGCATAAATTTGCTACCCCTTTCTTAGTCCCTTCAAGAGTCTTCTGGCCTTAACTAGAGTAGCCCTAGGTCTCCCATTTTCCCCCTGGATTAAGGCTTCATTACCCAAGTTATCTGTAAATGTAAAGTTCCCTTGTGCACAATGGATGTGGGCCTTGTTTTGCTTTAACTAGTCCATCCCTAGTATCCCATCAAAGAATCCTAAGGGTAGGGTTCGAAATTGGGCAGAAGTTGGGTGTCCCCCTAAATCAAAGTCGATTTTTCCTGCAGAGTGTTGAGATACTATTTCCTTGCCGTTTGCTAACTCTACAACTAGCTTGCTTGTTGGATACTTATCTAGCTTTAGCTTCCTCATGCATCTGGGTGAAAGAAATGAAAGAGTACTACCACAATCTATAAGGAAGTTAACTTGTTCACCTCTGAGAGATCCTGGCGTATGAATGACTGCGTATTGCTCGCAACCATTGGGGTTGTCAATTGTGGCATGCAGGGTTTCTCTCTCCACTGCTTCATCACCCACAGTTGGTTGTACCACTGCGGCATTCACTCTAGCGGTGGCTCCACGCCCTCGCCCTTTGTTCATCCTTCCATGTCCTCCTCTTCCTTTAGCTTGGCCACGCCCATGGGTATTCAAGGGTATGGCATTGGCGTTGGTTGCCTGAGTGTTCCTGGGGCACTTGGATCTATAATGTCCATATTCCCCGCAACCATAGCATCGAACATCTGGGAACTCCATGGTTGTGGTGGTAGCCACAATAGGACGCTGGTCATATGCTTGATTGGTTGGTCTGTTATTCCAAGCAGTCATCCTTGCCCTTTTTGCCCAATGATTCCTCCTATTCTGATTAACCTTTTGTACTTCAAGAGCTAGAGGTTTGGCCCTCAACAAGGCATCCTGTAGTGTTGTCGGCCTGAGAGCTTCCAACCGAGTATTCAAAGGGTCAATTAGCCCTTGGCAGAACCTCGCCACCTATTGTTCCAAGGTCATATTAGGAGCATATCTCCAAAGAGTAACAAACTTTGCATAATACTCTTTGACAGATGAAGTCAGCTCTGCCGAAGTGAAAAGAATTCATTCATCCTCAAGGTTTTATAGGCAGGTGGTAAATAACGTCCCATTATTGCAGCTTTGATGTCTTCCCAAGATTGGGAAGATCCCTTAATATCCAAGTCCTTGCAATGTTGTTTCCACCATATCTTGGCATCGTCAGTCAAGCGGAACATCGCAAGCATAGTCTGATTCACAGGTTGGGTTCCCGTAGCTTCAAAGGAATCGTCCATGGCTTCCATCCACACTTCCACATATCTCTCCACATTTGCCCCCTCTCCCTTAAAGAGTGGAGGCTGGGCTTGCTTAAGGAGGAGCTTCTTCTCTTGTGCTGCCGAGTATAGAGCAACAGGCGGTGCCTACATGGGTTATACGAGATTCTTGATACCATTACTTGGATTTCAAAATAGACACGAGACTTTAAATAAAATTCAAGATCCCACTTTATCAAGAGACAGAGATTCAGAGACAAAAAGCACTTTATTGATGAAAATTTATTACAATCGAAACCCCTCAAGGTTTAGGATAACTGTTGATCAACTTATTACATGGCTTTTTGGATTGCGTATAAGATACGCCTAGGAGATTGTGTTCACATGATGCACTACTTTGTTAGTGAAGTAGTTCCTGTACTCATCCTTGAGTGGATAATAAACTAAGATATCAAGCCGGGATTCTTCTTTTGGTACTCCAAAAGTTCTGACTCTGTTTGCTGGGATCACATCGGTGACCTTTTCCAAGAGCCAGTCGTTGATGGTTTGATTGGTGTCGCCTGAAACAGTCAGGTCCAATCGGGTAGGCAGCAAGTAGAATAACTCCACCACCCTCAACTCTTCTCCCCAATGTATTCAAATCGGTAGCCAGGCATCCTAGCTTCCGAGACTTGATGTAGTAAACCCCTCCTGCAAGTGTCCAATCAAGTCCCCATCCTCTATTGATGCGAGTGGAGTGTGGCGTATGAGCCTTCCCATGACATCTCGCCTGAATTGGTAAACTGGGGATCGTCAAGCTTGCTCATAAATGAGCTCAAACACTTGGAACTTCCGATTTTCTAGCATGGGGTCTTCCTGTAACACCAATGCAAGAAATTCGGATCAGCTACCTAAATACTTTCAGTTCCTTTTAAATATTCGAACAATACGACTTTATTTCTCAGCCTAACCTACGCTCTGATACCAGGTGTGAGGTCCCCACCACGCCATATCAAGACGGCGGATCTGATGGTGAACCTGGTGGCCACTAGATCTATAGCCGAAGCAAACAAAGTGGTTCAGGGTTCAACTAACGGACGATCTCTCATCACAAAGTGAGTCGAGTTCGAGCCTACTAGCAAGAGATCTAGCTCCACCTCGCAGGGGAAGCGTACTTATTCTATCTAGTGATCCTAAGACCCACCTTCCAAGAGGAGAGAAAACCTCGAGTGCCTTTTTTCCCCATGTTTCAGAGGCACGTACACTTGAGAATTTTCCGCTCTAGGGGCAATGAGTATTACTAGTATCGATTTAAACATTATGGGGACAGAGAGTTCCCGACCAATCGGGACCACCCTTCTCATAGGCATTGGCAACCTGAGCCAAGCCCCCACTTTCCACCCCCACACTCACACTTCCTTGTGTGTCCTAATTACTACCACAATGATTGTTCAACATAAACATTCCTTGATTAAATTCCGAATCACAATGTTCATTAAGACAGCCCTTCAATCAGTATTGCAAAGCGGCACAAAGACAGTATTCTAGTAAAAATTCTACTCAAACTTATTCATTAAAATTCCAATGTTTTGGAGGTACAACATCCCCCCTCCAGCGAGAGTTTACTCCTCCCGTTGTCGCCTAGATGCCCATACAAGTAGGATGTCCACCGCATAGAAAGCACGACATGGACACTTCCACCGTATAGAAAGCAAGACGTGGGTTCCCACCGCATAGAAAGAAAGTCATGGGTATCCACCGCATAAAAAGAAAGTTGTGGATTCAAGAGCCCTTAACGAGGAACTCTGCCCCCTGTGATTAGTAGGGGGGTCAGGACTAATTCAACATTGGAAATAGAATGAACATGTCGAGCTAAATTTTCCCTAGCATACATTCTTTCCTATTGCAAACAGTATATCCATCAATCATTTCTTTCCTATCTTAGACTTAAATGTACAATGAATTCAAATGTCGAGATTTCCGTCGGATTTCTCCAACATGTTTGGGGATATGTTCTTTCTTAGCTAAACGTGTGCAATGTTAATTAAAAAAATGAATAAAATTGTGACCTACCTCTTCCATTTCTTCGTCAATGGCTCGTGAGATGGCCGGTGCTTGTTCGTCCATGGGAGCTTTTTCCTTTCCATTCACATTGCTGGTTCGCGCCTCGCGGTCGTGAGCACCACCGAAGAGAGTTCTCTTAATCGAGGCCATTTTATACTCACTACTTTAAATGATAAACTTGAAGAAAAAGAGCTAAGGTCCAAGAACATCATAACAACCCAATATGCAGAGATTAGAATCATTGAAGGGTCCTCCTTATACAAGGGTTTAGAGTTTTCCTTCGAAACCTAACAATTTTATGGGTAATACTTTACTTATCCTATCGGAATCGGCTCTAAAGATAATTACGTGGCTTAGGCGATTAAGGAATTTCATAATTTTACTAATTAATTTACAAGAGAGATGGGTTAAACAAGTTGAATCACTTTACTATAATAAGGAAGATGCAGGGTTACCGCATGCATAGGTGTTAGGACTTTTTCTCCTTAGTGGCCTAATGAAGGATTAATTTTTTCTTAATCACAACTTAATGTGTGAGAAAAACTAAATCTAATTTAATTACAACACTATTGAGAGGTAAAAGAATGAATTTCATCAAATCTACATTAGTACCAGCGGGTCTGACAATTAATTAACTATGCTGCCTAGAGAGAGAATTTTCTTCTAATCATGTATTAATCATAGATTAAGAATGATGAATGGCTGCATAAATTAGCTAATTAGATGATGATTATGTAATGGAATATAGCTATGTAAATTTAGAGAGCAGTTATTGGGAATTATAGCTAGGATTAGGCATAGTAGACGAGGAATTTGGAGAGTAATGAAGAGAATTAAGAAAAGCGGGAATTAAACCATGATTACCGTGATTAGGGGCTGAGAATTCTCTTGATTTTCTGATCCAAATGAATCCTCAAGATGAGAATTTCGGCAGCACCTCCCTCCTTGCTTCTCCCTCAAAAACTGTGTGTGTGGCGGCAGCACCTCCCCAAGTTGTGTATAGGTGTGTGTGTGTGTACTGGGTGTGTGTGTGTGAGCACACCGTTAAATAGGCTCCTCAAGGATGAAAATAAATTTGGGTTGCTATAAGCATCTGAGTGAGCACTCAGTGAATGCATTGGCAAGTCTAGTTGCCTACCCACTAAGTGTCCAGTTGGTCAATTTAACTGGCTCTCACACCCACTCGCTAGCTTAGAAACTTTCCCTACAACTTCCACAAGGCAAGAGGGCTCCCCCTAGCTGCTAAATCTGGCTCAGAGTGGCCTGGAACGTGCTCCCACACTGCCTCGAGCCCCGGCGCCTCCCCGGACAATTTTTGGAAAAATTGGTTTTAGGCTAAAACGGGTCGTACGAGTCGGAATTTGGTGTTGGAAATTTCTATACCAAGCTCTAACTAAGGTGTACTGGTCCGAGTAGCTGCCATATTTAGCAGCCCTCGGGGTCCGAAAAATGCATTTTTTCAAATTCGGGGTACGGGTGCGGTTTTTCGAGACGATCAAAACTGGACGGGTCGAGTGATCAAAACTTTCTATTTTTGGAATTTTTTTACAAAAATGATTTTAATTCACATTTTGAAGCTTTAAAACATTCTAAACATCATGGCACTGACAGAATTCGGAAATCTGCTTAAAAATAGTAACTTTTTCCATTCTGTTCATTTCATGGTACAATGGTGCTCTTGTGGTTCGGTTCAGAGACCTTACAGATCTCCTCACTACCTGACTGCTAGATTTTGCTCTCTTTGGAGCAGTACCAGTGGTGGGAACTTCACCACTAGTAGACTGGGTTGGTTTTTCCAAATTTGTGGAGGCTACATCCTCAAATCTGACTTTATGATATTCGGCCTCTTAACACGATGTCTATGAATTTTAGACTCATTGAATATCACTTGTGAGGTATGATAACCTTTCTAAATTCCGAGTGCCAGAAACAATATCTCATCTTTCCATCTGCACCATAACCAATGAAGATGCACTTGTGTAACTTGGGATCTAGCTTCTTGCGAAGTTCTTTGGGAATGTGTAAGAATGCTTCACATGCAAACACACGTAATCTATCATAAGTTGGTGTCTTTCGAGTCCACATCTTGTGTGGAATCTTGAAATTCAACGGAGTACATACCATCTATTTATGATGTGTACAACTATCATAGCAGCCTCTCCCCAACACTTAGGAGGTAAATTCATTATAGATAACATGGTTGTGACTCTTTCTTGAGTCATGTGATTCATACATTCATCAATTTCATTATGAGCAGGTGTGTACGACGTAGTAAACTATTGTCAAATTCCTCATTTAATACAAAAATTCTTGAACTTTGTGGATACATACTTCCACCATTGCCAGTCGAAAAGCTTTGAGCTTTCTATTAGATTGGTTCTCAACCATGGTTAAGAATTTTTGGAATGTAACAAACACTTTGTCTTTCCCCTTTAAGAGGTAGACCCACACCTTTTGAGTAGAGTCGTCTATGAATTTCAGGAAATATAGTGCCCCCCCTAGAGATTTGTGTGGCATAGGCCCACATAAATCGCTATGAACCAAATCTAGAGGGTTTCCCAACTTTCGATACAATGGTGAGGAAGTTTGCCTAGCATTAGGAAGGGAATGGGGTCTAACGGGGCCTCTTTATTTGCCATGGGATTAAAAGGGAGATTATGGTAGGGACGAATGGGTGGATGACATGTGGACTGAAATGGTGGGTATGGTAGGGCCTAAAAGTAAGTGGTCAAACTTGTGCTCTTTTATAAAATATAAACAGAAAATCTCTTATAAATTCAAAAAATTGAACTTTTCTTTATATAGTGGGGTAAAAACCAATCCTTTCTCTCTAGTGCCTGCTAGTTTCTCCCCCCCCTCTCTCTTTGTAATGGAAATGGCCTATTAACTTTGAGAGTAGCGAAAATTAGAGAAAGTACTTTTGTGGAATTACTTTGTGAGCATAGCGGGTGAACTTAATTTAGTTAAGTTCATAGCATTTAGTTAACTTGGCATGAACACTACTTTTGCAAGAGAGAGAGTTTAGAACATGAAAACAGTTGAGGATCGGATTTATGTGGAGCCGGTTCCCCCTCCAATAGGCATTTGTATTATAGTTTCTCCCATCAAGAGATTCTTGTTACAATAGAATCTTTGTGTTCCTTGTGACCTATGTGATGCAATGAAGATGGAAAGATTGATGCATCACGACCATAACATAAACTTTGTGGAAAGCGTTAACTATACCAAGACTCAGTCCCAAGACCTCAAACACCTTCGAAGGTGGAGAGAGCTAGCAGGGAATGAGGGTACGGAAGAGGAAGAAGAAACATTTCATAGGAGAAAGAATTAGTTTCTCACTTATCATCACTCTTCTTGCTAGCATACATAATAGCATAGTAGTGAAGATAGAGAAGATGGAAAGCTTAAGCATTGAAACATGGATCTTGGTTGGATTTGCATTCCATAGCCAAGAATGTTGGTGTAGGCTCTCAACTTCTCTACTTGCTTGGAGAAGGAGAGGGAGCTCTTGCACTTTGCACAATACACAATGAGAGTGTGTGTGAGTGTGTGTGGGAGAGTATACCCCTCAAGCATGCCCCCTACTTGCTTTGGTCAACCCCCCCTTGTAGCTCATGCTTGAAGCTCATTGGACCCCTCTAGGCCTAGCCAATCACAAGCAAGAGTCACACCAAGCAAGCATGCTAGTCTTGGGACAAGTGTCCCCCTTTCCCTTTTGAAAGAGATGACTTGATAAATGCTAAAATAATTAATTAAATTAACTAATTTATCATTGGACCCCTTGGAAGGCCAACTAATAGGCTTTAGGCACACCTTGAGGGTAGCTTAGCTAGGGGCTTGACATGTGTCCTACTTGCCTCTTGGGAAAGGGGTGCCCTTTGGGAGGGAGAGTGGTCAAGCAACCACCCCCCCACCTTGCATGGCTTGCCCCCTCCTTGTGGGAGTTTGGTTTGACTTTTGTGACACCTCAAGACCATAAATCTTGGGCCCAGTCTCACCACAAGCTTGGCCCTTAAGCCCCTCAAGCTTGGGTTGGGTTCCCACTTCATGTACAACCCTAACATCTCAAGCATGACAAGCACCTCAAGCTTGGGCCGGTTCCCACCTCAATCACAGCCCTAGCTTACCTAAGGTCAAAGGACTTTTAACACTAACTATTGGAGGTATTGAATGAAGCTAACCCTAAGGTATTTAAGCTCCATTGGTTAGCCTTGCTCTTTGACAGATCATCTCTCATTTGGGCCCCTTTACCATTGGCCCCATGTTGAGATAAATCAATAAGCACATGTCTATATCCTAACTGTTGTTCCCTTTTATTCTCCCATATTAAATGATCAGTTTAATATGAGAAAATAATTTGGGTTGGTTAGGTATTAGATTTTATGACACTTTTAAAAGGGGTCCCCCCAAAAACGTGCTGATCATTCCCTCCCTCCCTCTCTACTGTACCATCTCTCTTTTTCTCTTCATTCCACCTTGGAAGTTTCTTCTCTTTCCTTCCTTTCACTTTCCCTCCCAAAATCTCTACAAATTAAACCTCCTTTCGCTCCTCAAGATAATTGCATTATACTCAAGCTGAAGTTCTCCATTACTCCATGATCCTCAGTAAACACCTCTACCTAAAACTGAAGATCTGTAGCATATCCTTCTGCTAGATCTTCCCTCTTTCTTTCCTAAACTGGGTTCTTGCTCCTTCTTCATTAACCTGTCTAGGGAGGATCTACTCCTCTCTCAATATTTGCAAAATTATCTTTCCCATTAAGCCAACTTGCAAGTGGAGCAGTACAACAGTAAGTGACATTAATCGTCTTTCTGCACCACTAAGAATCTTGCTCTTTGTGCAACTGAGAACATGGATGTGCATAGGTCAATCATAAGTGTTTGTTTGAAAATTGTGCCACTATTTTCCATGGCATCCGGTACGCAACGACCTAGGAGTGTTATTGACTCCATTTCATGCATCGATGTACAAGACGGCAATGGATGTTGGGTGAAGATGGTGTTCAAATGATTGATGTGGGTGACAATGCAGCCCAACTCAAGAGGTGCACACAAGGTCTCAAGGTGACTCATGGCTTCTCGAGCACACCATTGAAAGGGAAGGATCATGGAGTTCAAGAAAACACATGATGGCAAGCGGCTTGAAAAAGTGAATCATGTGTATGTTGCTTCACAACTGAAGCTAGAGACAGCAGTGGCTCCATCGACGAGGTTTCCTGCAAATTGTAATTTCGCTCCTCTGTCATGTTTTTAGATTGTTTAGATTGTATTTTTGCCGCAATGTTGCTTTGATGTCTATAAGTTTTTCATTGCTTGTTCATGTTTGTAGATGTTTTCCCATTTGATTTTGTAGAGTGGGAGCCAATAGAGTCCTTCACATGAACTTTTGAGGCCATCCATGTTGACCTTGGCAAGATGCTCTACGCTGGTTGTCCATCAAAGGAGCTTGTCTCATGGGGAATTTTTTTAATAACCATACTTATATAGCGCCTAGGAAAACTGGGTATGGTAACCTTTCTCTGGTTCACCCACCGACCTTGTAGAGTTTGGAGGGCCTAAGCCAGATAGTGTCTTGATCACAAAAACCAAAAGGAGAATCGAGGCAGAAGTGCACTTAGCAATGAAGTGCACCTATGGTTCCCCCTAACTTGGTTTATGTCCCTTCATGTGTTTGTGTTTATCTTTTGACTGCAGAGTGTTCACATGACAACAACAATGTGGATTTTCAAATGGGGAAGTGCGATCAACGTCTTCCTTGTAGTTGGATGGGAGACTAAGGTGGTCAACCACTATGGAGGTACAATCAAGTGCTATGTAGTTGCTGAGAATGTGGTGTGTAGACCATATTGCAAAGAAAATCTTGTCAATTGTCTTTCCCTACAGAAGATGGAAGCTGACGAACGGAGAATGGGAGGCACTAGACTCTGATGTTTCTGCTAGAGAATCAATTGATCTGCAAATATGCCTCCATGACAATGCAGTGCATGACTTCTTGGTGAATCTCAGTCACCTTCACAAGTATCTTAATCTTAGATATACCTTCCCCAATCAATATGTCTTTGTAATCAACCAAAAGGTTGTTTGTTCCAAAGAAAAGAGAAGAGCTTTCTGTGTGCAAACATTGGTTTTCCATGATGTATTAATGTAAAAGCTTGTAACTGAAGTGGATTTCACTCCCATTAATACATATGGTGTTTTGAATCTCTTCTCTGTGCAAACTTTTTCATTCTTGATTTGTTCAAGATTCTGATTAAAATGTGCAAGTCTTTTGATTTGGAGCGTGAATACTTCCAATGTTGTTGTCTTTCAATGTCTTGTGGCGTGATTTTGTTTAAAATTATAGTTTCAAGTTAATTTGATGTTAATTTTAAGTGCTTTTGAAAAGTGGCATTGAGTATAAAAGTGAATTTCTAGATTTTAAACTTCATTTCTCACATTCACAAAACTCTAGCTTTTAGCTCTCTTCCCATCTTCGCGAACAAACCCATGGCAACATCTTCTTATGCACTTCTCACACAACTACAAAAGATAGGACTTGCAGATCATGAACATGAACTAGTCAATGTGTTTGAGGGTATGATCGACATGCATGCCACTGCTAACCTTCATGTAGAGGCATTCCAAATCTTTCTTGACTACATGACGGAGCACATGGAAGAATATGCAATAGTCTTCAAGGGATCTGACATGGCGTGGTTACCGGTGGATTTTCTCAAACACCTCAATGTGGTCGACAAAAACTTTTGCTATTGCTTGTTGAGGTTTATTAAAGGGCTTACTAAGCGGGACTACATGACAGAGGATGAGGATGACCTTATACACTTGGGCATGGGGTGCATAGACACCCAATTCATCTCTTGGGACATGGTTTTGGTCTTGCTTGTGCTTGAGGACATGAGAAGGGAAAATCAAAGGAAAAGGAAAGCAAGAAACTGCCTGTGACTATTCTGGAGGAATCAAATGAAGTTATCAAAGAGGTTGATGAGCAGGCTGAAGCATCTATGGAACTCATCCTCCTGCAAGGTCCCAACTCCACAAGGGAGGAAGATCGAATGATAGAGGGAGGCGAGGTGTTGGAGGAAGGTCCTGAACTCCAAATTATCACTTTGCATGTAGTGGTGGTGGATGGTCGTCACTTTTTGTTCCTTTATGACATTGCAAAGACAATAGGACTTAGAGAAGATGAGTCGTTCTCAGTGCTTGATATCTATGCGGGCATGAAGGATCCGAGTGGAAAGAAAGAGAAGGTCAAATTTCAAATTGACTTTGAAGATCGAGGTCTCCCAGCAAGCCTCTCTTTCCTCCCTACTAAGAACAAACAAAAGTTGGTACAAACCGTGACAAATACACTTATACAAATCAAATCACGTGCCTCATTTTATAAAAGCATCCCGAAAAGCTCTTTCAATCCACACAAACCGTTGATCACAATGGGTGGAGAAGATCACTCTAGCATCAACCTTACAAGGAAAACTCTTGAAGAGATGGATGAAGAAATTGAGGTAACCATTTTTTAACCTAGTTAATAGTCTATTGTCCCTATGACAAGTGTTGAAGTTGTTTAAAATGTTTTGCAGACCGCATATCATGTTGATAAGTTCGCAATGCATATTGGAGGTTCGTGCAACATTCCTATGGGTAGGGATAGTGTAAGAACTAGGGGAAACTAGACTGAAGATCCTCCTCCCAACCTCCCTTTATATAGGCGGGCTCCTAGCCCCTTGCCCTAGATGGATCCCCTGTCCACACTGTCTATCTCGACCCTTGGCCGTAGTCCATGACCATCCTAGTTCTTAGGTTACAGGACCCTTGTCCTGACATTACTCCCCCCTTAAAGAAGAGTTTTCGTCCTCGAAAACAAAAGTGGGAAACTTCTTCTTAAGAACACTAATGTTTTCCCAAGTGGCACCTTCTTCAGGTCGCTCTTTCCACTTGATTAAGGCTTGTTTTCGTACGTGATGTCGTGTACACAACTCATGATAATCCATAACACATTGAGGTTCATGCGGTAAGGTAGGAGGTTAAATGTAATCAATCGAAACCTGTTGGTCAATGACGTTGTCGTCTCCATGTAACCGCTTTCATAGACGGCTTACATGAAACACCGGATGGATGCGAGAATGTGATGGTAGAATAGTTTGTAGGTGCGATCACTGACTCGCTTGAGTATTTTGAAAGGCCCACAATATCGGGGAGATAATTTAGGTGTCGGTCGAGTTTTCAGACTTTCTGAATGTTCTGGCACACGTAAAAATACTTCCTTCCCTTCTTCGAAGGTAACTTGCTGACGTTTCTCATCAACGTATTTCTTATACCGATCCTCTGCTTGCCGGACATTGTGACGAGCAAGTTTCAGCATATCCATGTGGTCTTGGAGAAAATCCTTAACCTGTTGGAGTTTTTCGGTTTCGAACCCCACCGTAACTGGTGACCTAGGTTGAAACCGGTACATGAGCATGAAAGGACTAAAACGTGTTGTGACATGCTTAGAACTGTTGTAGGCAAACTTGAGAATAGGTAAGTATTCTTCCCAGTCTGACTATTTTTTGCTGACGTATGCTCTTAGCATATCCTCTAGCACCTGGTTAAACGGTTTCGTTTGACCATCCATTTCTGGATAATCAGCTATACTGAGGTTGAGTTGTGTACCCAATCGTTTAAATACAACTCTCCAAAAGTGGCTGTTAAACTTGGGATCACGGTCACTAACACTGTTACTTGGCAACCCATACAATTTGTATAGATTGTCCACAAATAACTTTGCTAGTTTTAGTGTCTTAACCGTTGATTTGGTCGGAATAAACTTACATAGTTTGTCAACTTGTCTACGACCACCCATACTGAGTCATGACCTCGTATAGTGGTTGGTAAACCTACAATGAAATCCATAGAGATACTTTCCCATTTTCCATTGGGAATTTCCAAAGGATGTAAGAGTCCTCCTGCTTTCAGGCGCTCTTCTTTGTTATCTTGACATTTTTGGCAATGCAAGACATAAGCTTGAACAAATCCATGTAGACCTAGCCAGTAAAACTGTCGTCGTACGAGGGAATAAGTTTTTCTGATCCCTGGGTGCCCTGCACTTGGACTATCATGACATTGATAAAGAATTTGGCGCTGAATGTCTGTGTCCGTCGGTACACAAACTCTCCCCTTGTGGAGTAGGTACCCATTGTCGATGGTAAAATGCTTCCATCGCTGTAGTTCATCACTTGATAAAGGAGAACTAGGTGTGGAGGTTAACTCTACACTACCTGCATTGGAGTGAGAAGGATCCCTCTTTTGAACATGGCTCCACACTTTGGAATATGTTTCATCATGCTCATTTTTGCCCTTGAGAGAATCTAGAAATTCACTATGAAGTTCCGTGAACAAGAGCGAATTGATCTCTTACATTCGACTGAGAGCGTCTGCCACTACATTGTATTGGCCTTTGCGATACCTTAATTTGGTGTCATATTCCTGAAGGATCTTGGCCCACTTGGCTTTTCGACCCTTTAAATCTGTTTGTTGTGTAAACCATTTGATGCTTTCATGGTCAAACACAATCTCGAACTGAGCGCCATATAGATAGTGTCGCCATGTCTTTAAGGTAGACACTATTGCATAGAGTTTGCGCTCGTAAGTAGAATAATTTTGCTAAGCTGCATCCAGCTTTTTACTTTCAAATGCAATTGGCCATCCGTCTTGTAACAGGACTGCTCCAATAGCACGATCACTAGCATCCGTTTCCAAAATGAATGGTTTCAAAGGATCTACAATAGCCAGTATAGGAACTGTAGCTAATGAGTCTTTGAGTGTTTCAAAACTATGCTGCTGAGCGGAACCCCACTGAAAAGCTTTACCTTTGCCTTTTAGTTGGTCCGTCATAGGTACAACAATGTGAGCATAGTTTTTAACGAACCTTCGATAAAAACCTACAAAGCCTAAAAAGATCTGTAATTCTTCCAGATTTTTAGGAGGTGGCCATTTTCGGATGGTATCCACTTTGAATTGATCCATGTATAGGCCATTAACTGAAATAACATGCCCTAAATAATGAATTTCCTCCTTGAGAAAATCACATTTAGATTCCTTGGCATATAACTTGTTTGTGCGTAACAACTCAAACACCTGCTTGAGATGTTGTAAGTGTTCTTCTTCAAAAGCACTGTAAACTAGAATGTCATCGAGGAACACAATGACAAATTTGACCAAATATGGCTTCAAGACACTATCCATAAGTGTCATGAATGTTGCAGGCGCATTGGTTAACCCAAAGGGCATCACCAAAAACTCGTAATGTCCAAACCGTGTTCGGAATGCAGTCTTAGGTATATCGGTAAGCCGAATACGGACTTGGTGATATCCTGACCACAAGTCGATTTTCGTAAAAATGCGAGCATGAGTTAGCTTATCAAATAACTCATCTACCCTTGGCAATGGGTATTTGTTCTTAACTGTAACCGCATTTAAACCCCGGTAGTCTATGCACATGCGCATACTGCCGTCCTTTTTCTTCACTAAAAGGATAGGCGAAGCCCATGGTGAAGAACTGGGTTGTATAAACCCTCTGCTAAGGTAGTTAGCAAGCTGACGTTCCACCTCAGCAACCTCTGAGTAACTCATACAGTAAGGTGGTTTACTAACAGGTTTACAGCCTGCAGTCACGTCAATACCATGTTGTACTGAGCGTGTCGGCGGTAAACCTGATGGAAAATCATTAGGAAAGACATCTTGAAATTCCTTTAATAATTTTTGTAATTGATTAGCAATGTTTGCTTGTGTAGAATTAGCAATTGGTGGAATAGAGGAGAGAGAAGCATGCGGCGTTGAGGAATGTTCAACAGACTCAATGTTAGAAAGAAAATGAGACAGTGAGTAACACAAGAAAACCTGTTCTATTTCATTATCAGAAACGAGTTGCAGAAGCTTAATAGTACAAATAAATCGTGATGAAGTTATATCCTTTTCTCCTAACAACAACACATGTGTGCCATGGGAATCAAACATCAAGCTATTGTGCTCATAGCTACACATCAGTGATGGTCCTAGGCTATGCAACCACTCCCTACCAAGAACCACATCAGCCCTTTCCATGTTCATAACTTGAAAATCCAAACAAGTAGAGTACCCTTGTATTTCCAATGGAACAGCTCGACATTGAGTATCCCATATTTCAGTATCATGTCCATTCATCATTGCTACCTTGTAGCGGTGGGTACTCGGAGTTTGAGGCAGTTTGAGCTTTTTCACCAATCCATAATTGATGAAATTGTGAGTAGCACCGTCATCTACCAAGATGTGCACCTTGTGCCCTTGCAGATATCCATGCATACGTACTAACTCATGTGGTCCAAAGGTTTGTTGCCACATGGAAGATGTGAGACAACATTCATGCACCACCTCAGTGTGTGTTACTTCCACTATAGAATTTTGAGGAAGACTCAAGAGGAAGTAGTTGCACCGTGTGCACTGCTTTCTCCTTCCCCTGAGCAGGAGATTTCCCCTTGGGACAATCCTTTTTGCCATGGCCTCTTCCTAAACATTGAAAACATAGCTTCTCTTTCTTGGCCTTATCAAAATCCTCAGGAGAGAGAGGACCCCTGGACCCCTTGGGTTTCTTAGATGCATCTGAATTAGCAACTAGAAATTTTCTTTTATTGTGCATCTATTGAGTGCATGTATTACCATGTATACTAGCAGGCACGTTACTATTATGTGTTTTCTTATCATCAGGGTCATCATGAATATGTGCTTTCACTATGGCTTCCTCAAGTGTTTTAGGGTCTTGGGACTCGACATACTTCTTAAGTTCTAGAGTTAGACCTCGTATGAACCCTCGTACTTGTTGAAAGGTATCCAAGCCTTCCAACTTGAGGATGACGTCCCGATAGTGAGAGATATATTCAAGGAGTGATGGATATTGGCGCATGGAACACGTGTCCCAAGCGGTCTAATTCCGATCGGCATTGTTTGTAGGCAAAAATTCCTTGCTAAACATTGATTCAAAGGCTACCCAACTCTGTGGTATGATATTATTCTCCTTGAGAGACATACACCATTTGTAGGCCTTGCCTTCTAGAGTTAAGCTTGTTTGCAGAGTTGTGATTACATCCGGAGTACGCCGTAAGGCATGAATTTCATCCCATTTACTGAGAAAGATGTTCACTTCATCCTTATTGCGGTCCCGGTCTTCGCCCTTGAAAACTGGTGGTTTAAAATTCTTCAACAAATCATCTACCTCTTTGGCAGTGAGAGTATGCAGTGTTTCATTAATTGGGCCTTGCCCTTGTGTTCCAACGTGCTCATGCATGTGGGTGTCAGCAGGACTCTTAGTCTGCAGCTGCATTAATTGAATGACTAATGTGGAAAGTTTAGTAGCATTTTCATTTAAAGCCTTAAAATTTCATCCATGACTGTCATGCGTGACTGAAGTGTACGAAATTCTTGAATATCGAGCAATTCATAAGTATCTTCTCCTGCCGTAGCGTCGCGGGTACTCTCCTTGAGAGGATCCAGCTTTGAGCCGTCATTGGCAGGATCGGGACTACTTTGCTCAAAATCGAATGTCATGTTGATATCCGAATCCATGGCGACACACTGCAGTGAAAGAAGTACTCAGAAAAAAATACATGATGTGGGTAGCACTTGCCAAGTATATGTAACTCCACTTGTGCGTCGTAGCACTTGACCGTCGAATAAAGAAGAATTTGCACCAGCGGCGTAAAAATCGAACTCCACACAATCGCCCGTGGTTCAAAAGATGACTGAAATTGTGCAGTGTAGATGGTTGAAGCGTCACCGTTCTGAAGAAGCTTAATTATTGAAAGCTTCGGCTATTATGTTGCTTGAAAGCCAATTGAAGCCATCCCAATCGTAAAAATATGTAGGTTTCTGGAATTTTTCTACAATAACTGAGCCTAACCGAAGTCGTGAGACTCGATGGAAAGTCGAGACGGTTTGTTGCTTGCTCTGCCTTGCTTGTGCCGCCTTGATTGTGCCACCTTGCTTGTGGGAAGGGCCACTAATAATGGCCAAGGCTCAAAACCAATTTCCAATTGGCCTTTCAATGTGAAAATCAACGTTTTTTTTAAAGCAAAAAAATGCAAGCAGCGTGGAGGAAACATCGTGAGCATACACAGGCGTAGTGTGGTTTGCTCAAGCAGGTCGTGGCCACGAGGTCTTGGACACACACCCCCTTCCCATGGGCGCCTTCGTCAAGCCGAAGAGGGCGCGTTTTTGTGCACCATAGCTTCACTTCCAAAATGGGAAAGCATGCCTGATTTAGACAGTCTCTTGCTAAAATTGGAAAAGGCCTTACAAAGGCCATGGTTCTCACCTAAAGGCCCTATTTTTAGGAGCAAAAAGTGACCACGCCTAGAGAGAGAGTGAAAGAGATACTCCTAAGCTCTGATACCAGTTAAGAACTAGGGGAAACTAGACTGAAGATCCTCCTCCCAACCTCCCTTTATATAGGCGGGCTCCTAGCCCCTTGCCCTAGACGGATCCCCTATCCACATTGTCTAGCCTGACCCTTGGCCGTAGTCCATGACCATCCTAGTTCTTAGGTTACAGGACCCTTGTCTTGACAGATAGCTCCCTGTGGCACTACCTTAGCCACTTGGGGCCATCCATTCTTTGAGTTGCTCATAGAGAGTTCTCCAAGCATGGTTCAGCGGAGCTGCTCAAGTGCAAAACATTAAGTGCCATCCTTGCTAAAGATTCCCTTACCCTTAATGCTCACAAATGTATCTTGGTGGACTGGGAGGCGACATTGTATGCAAGCATCCTGGGTCAACCCTCTCCCATTGTGCCTTAAGCCTAGGTCAAGGGGTGAAAAACCTAGAGGATATTGTGAAGACCCTTGGTGTCAAGTCTGCCATTCTCCCTATACCCACATATGTAATTTACAAGAAAACCAACCAGCCATGATGTAATATCCAAAGCAATATACAAAATTTTTGTTCTTTTTATTTTTTTTAATCACTTTCTATAATTTCTTTTTTCTATGGCTCATATTCGCCAATAAATTTTTATTTTTGCAATGGGTTCACACCTCCTCGACCATCCACCCGATAGACGTGGGGTGCCTCCCAATGACTTTTTTGCAAAACGAGGCAATTTTGGGTGCGCACGAAGTCCGTGGGACCGTCACGGTGCACAAAAAAACCCGACGGTGCTACACAGGCATCATTATGCACCATCGCGGTCCCACGGCCTCCGTGCGCACATGAAATGGCCCCGCTTGGCAAAAAAGTCACCGAGAGGCGCCCCACATCCGTCGGTGCTTGAATGGTCGAGGAGGTGTGAAATCTAATAACTTGATTAATTCAAATACTTCAAGAACACAAAGTAAACAATTAATTATTAGAGTTGCACACCGAATAGTAGAAATTCAACTCATTTATATTATATGAAAAGATTACAAATCTCATAACAGAGGTTACATGGGCTAAACTAATTCTTATGGAGGCACCCTTCATTTCTCAGATTGATCACCTGAGCTAGATCTGTATCTTTATGGTAACCCGCTTAGCATGCACCATACATGAAATTCCATTATGGAACAACTGCACCAAAATGTCCTCGACGACATCCTGTAAGGCCAATAGAGATGCGCGTTGTATACATGTAACTGAATCTGAATATTCATCCATTATTTCTCTCACCATCCAAGAAAAGGCCACTTTTGGTATTATTGACTCGATGCTCTTTTGATACTTTTGGATCTCATGTAAAGAAACCGTGCCTGGCTTCCATCACCGTTTCTTTTGCGTTGTTGGCAATGGTGGAGGAGTCGCCTGTCTAGCCCATTGAGGAGGGCCGTTTTTGTACTTTTTTCTCCTCTCCTCCTGGGCCTGTTGCTCTTTGGGTGTGAGCTTGTTCTTTTTATTTTTAGCACATTTTTTTGCTCTTTGAGGAATATTTAAAGGTCTTGAGCTCCCAGCCTTTGCTTGTTGGGCGGCCTGAGCTCTATCCTCTTCCACTCTCCTCTCTGCCTATGCTCATGCTTGTAAGTTAGCCAAGTGAGCTCTCTCAGCCTCGGCTCTCTACCATTCTTCTTGCTCTCTTTGTCTTCTTTGTTTTTCTTGCAATCTCTATGCTTCTCTATCGACTGCCTGTTTCTTTTCTATCTCTTTCATTCTCTTCCTCCTCTTGGCATCTCATGTTTCTAAAACAGTATCACCCGGTATTACTTTGATCACCCTTTGTTTGATCCGCGAGGGGGATTTTTGTGGTGTAGTCATTGTGGTTGCTTGAGCTTTAGGTCCAGCCGTTGCTTGAGCTCCAGGTCCTGTGACACCAAGTGAGGGCTCCTCATTAAGAAACCAACCCTAGTATTCCTCTTCACTTGCTCTTATTTCTTATGTGGGTCTGTTTAGAGATGAGATTGGTAGGAGATTCGGTAGAGGTGTGCAATTATCCTGTCATATTAACTAATATCTAATTATCCTAAATTATTTTCTCATGTTAAACTGATCATTTAATATGGGGAAGTGCTAGGGGAGAAAAGGCTAGAATATTGGTTAAGTTGCCAGACCGGCCACAATAGAGATCCAAAGGAGGAAAAATAGGGATCCAAAGGTGGGGCCATCTGCAAAAGAGCTATGTGCAACAATGGGATCCAAAGACCTTAGGGTTCAGCCCATTAAGACTTCCAAAATGCTAAGGTTCCAAAATTCAAAGGTTGTGTCCAATGGTCACAGGCTTAGGAAACTGGATGCTTTGTGTGTGTCCCAAAAAGTCTTCACAAACTCCTACATAGGAGGGGGCGAGTCCAAGAAGTAGGGGATGAGAGAGAAAAACACACACACACACACACACACACACACACACACACACACACACACACACACACACACACACACACACACACACACACACACACACACACACACACACACACACAAGCTTCCTTTGTACACAAGGAGAAAGAGGGACACATGTCAGCTCCCTAGGCCAGATGCCCACAAGGTGTACTCAAATCCTATTGGATTGCCATGGAGGTGGACCAATAAGAATTAGGCTAGAGTAAATCTAGTTTAATTAATTTAAAAACACTTTATAAATGAACCAATAGGAATTAAGCTCTCTAGAAGACTATTGGACAGTCTCCCAAGGGGTCCAATGAGCATTCAGTAGCCCAATGGCTTGCTGATTCCTATTGGCCAGGAGACAAAGGGGTCCAATGAGAGTTTAATTGCATTTATTAATTACCTAAAGCTCTCACAAAAGGGGAAAGGGGGACACATGTCCTAAGGCTATGACTTATGCTCCTAATCCTATTGGCTAAGCCTGGGGAGGTCCAATGAGGTGCTAGAAAGAGCATATAGCAAGAGGGGTCGACCAAGAGAGAGAGGGGGATGATTATTTCAAAGGCAATTATCCACACACACTTACACAAGCTCATGTGTAGAGTAAGAAGACTCTCTCTCTCTTCTCGAGCTTTTAATAAAAAGCTTATCACCTACTCCAAGCTTGTGAGAAGGGAGGCCTACACCAAAAACTCTTGGCTTTGTGATGCAAATCCAACCAAGTGCCAAGCTTCAATGCTTGATCATCTCCTCTACCATGCTAATTACTAAGCTAAGCTATGCTAATATGAGTGATTATGTGAGGACATGTACATCTTTCTTGTAAGACTACTCCGTCTTCCTCTCAATCTACTCTCATACCCCGCTAGCTTTCACCATCTTCGAAGGTGTATGAGGTCTTGGGTCTGAGACCATGAGGGAATTGATGTTGTGTTTGATAAGTGTTTTGCTTAGTGCTTGAAGTTTCCATCTTCATTGCACTAGCTAGTATTGAAGGAACACAAAGAATTGTACTGTAAAATGTCTCTCTACCATAATACAAAGCCTTTTGGAGGGGGGACCGGCTCCATGAAATCCGGTCCTCAACTATTGTCAATTGCTTAATTTCTCTCTCTTTTGAAGTATTGTTCATGCTATCTAACTAGGTGTTATGATTTTTGTTGCTCTCTCCACCCAAGCACTCTTGTTATTCTCATTAGAAATCTATTCTAATGAGATGCTCACTATGTTCATGCTATTTTCCGCTACACACAAGTTACTAGGCCATTAATTGTTACATATCCACGTGTGGTTGAGGATGTGGATTTAAAGCGGTGGGTTCTATATGAGGTGGTGACTATGGATTATCACTGGTGTCAATGGCAGTGGTGTCATTGTTGTGCATAGTGGTGTGCTCTTGTGTATCATCCATGTTTTGCAAGACATGAGTGCGTGTATGTTTGGGCTTGAGAGAATCTTCTAAAATGTGCAAACAAGAAATGATTTTTAAGTTATGAGTTTTGACTTATATAGTACTTTAATTTTTTTAAAAAAACTCAATAAAATCACTCAAAATTTAAAAAAGCTCCAAAATAGACCAAACTTGACCCATGGGACTAGTGATTGTGTCCTTAACAAATCACTTTGCATCACAATGCATGTTTACAATAGAAATGGTTAATGTCAAGTTTCTTTTAGATTTCCATCCAACGCCTGTCATCACGCTGCCTTGTCTCCAACCAGGGCCGAAATCAATCTTTTGCACTCAGAGCATGATATGATTGTGATTGCCTCAAGCTAACCACTTTCCCTATTCTACATTTCAAACTTCTTTGTTCTCTAGTATTCTTTCTCTCTCTCTTCGCTAAAACTCTGTAGAACCGATTGAAAATCTCGTGAAAGGCATTGCTCTTTTTCTAGCCACCTCCATGTCCTGTATTTCTAAAATACACTACTTTTTCTTGATAGTGTGATGAATTCATTCCTTGGCTGCTCCAAATGCCTAATGAACCGTGTCGAGAAAACATGCACTATGTGCAAAAAGAATGTGCTGGAAAAAAACCAAACTTTAGTTTACACATATATGCATTTCGACTGCACAAATCAACTGTTCAACACACCATGTAATCTGTTATGTGTGTCTCCCCCCAAGAATCCACCATTTGCGATGTGAAACTATTGATTGTTAACTTTAAGCTGGATATCTCATCATAGGTTAACTTTGCCTTTTTGAGAAGACAAAAAATATCACCAATAGACTGCCTTACACGAACACACTTAATTCCTAGGGCTGCTTCGTTACCTTTGTAGGTGGTAATGTTACACACCTTTTTCCACAACCAAAACTCAATGGGACTCTAGGAGTCAGAATAGTCTGAAAGCAAATGCCTAGCTTTACTACCACCCATACATACTTTATTAGGGTGATCTTGTGTCCTTCCAAATGACTTCTTGTCCTTTGATAGCACAATTGTACCCCCATGTAGACCAATGTTTGATAGAATAGATTCGAGTTCTCGTATACACTCTTCTCTTCTTTCTACAAGCTCCATATTCCAAGCGTAATTAATATGGAGCATAAGCAACTTGTCAAGAATTCGAGGACCGGCATGAAGGGTGCACACATGCATATTTATTAGTGATATTGGAAGAATAAGATCCCAATTTGGATCGTCCATGTTTTGATTAGGGGAGACTTGTTGGTCATAACTAAGGATACCTTGAAACCATTGTTGTAGTGCTTTACCCATTTTTTGTGTAGTGGGTACACCTTGCAGAGTTGACTGTAACTTTACCATCCTTACCCTTACCACCTTTTGAATTGCTGGCCTTTGCACCCTTGCCCTCAGTTCCCATTGAGACTTTACTGTGGTAGTAATAAATTCATGGAAAGAGGATCATTGCACCTTGCTTGCACCCTAACATACACTTTAGTGTTTTCAAGTTTCCTGCCAAAGTGCCACTCAACTTGGAACATTCCAAGACCTGAAACATGCAATCTCTGTCCTTCTTGTTGTTGCCAAATGACATCAACAATTACAATGTGATTGAAATACCATTTCAAGGCCTCATGTGGGAGATGAAAAGCTGCTAGCCACCAAAGATTCTTCTCTTACTAAACACCTAAACACGTGTTTTCCTTGTCATTGTCATTTAGCTTGACATTGACTTTTGCCAAGGCCCTGCTCGTCAACGTAATGATTACCCTTTTGAGCCATTGACCTTTAACAATATGGCACCTATCAAGCTTCATAACAAAGATCACTTTGCCATCACACTCTTCTTGTGTCAACCCATAAAATCTTATCATTGACTCTTGGAGCTTCAACAAGTCAACATACACATTGTTGAACTCGTTGTAGCAAAAAAAAATTTGTCTTCTAATGGCATGAAATCCTCCACATACTGAAATCCACCCAACAAGCCTTGCAACATCATTATTGGTGCGCTTTTTTGTTACACTGTAACATTTAATGGTCTAGTAACTTGTGTGTAGTGGAAAATAGCATGAACATAGTGAGCATTCCATTAGAATAGATTCCTAAAGATAATAACAAGAGTGCTTGGGTCGAGAGAGCAAGAAAAAGTATAACACCTAGTTAGATAGCATGAACAATACTTCAAAAGAGAGAGAAATTAAGCTATTGACAACAATTGAGGAACGGATTTACATGGAGCCGGTCCCCCCTCCAAAAGGCTTTGTATTATGGTTTCTCCCATCAAGAGAGATATATTACAATAAAATTCTTTGTGTTCCTTCAATACTAGCTAGTGCAATGAAGATGGAAACTTCATGCACTAAGCAAAACACTTATCAATCACAACATCAATTTCCTCACGGTCTCAGACCCAAGACCTCACACACCTTCGATGATGGTGAGAGCTAGCGGGGTATGCGAGTAGATTTAGAGGAAGAAGGAGTATTATTACAAGAAAGATGTACATCTCCTCACATAATCACTCATAATAGCATAGCTTAGCTTAGTACTTAGCATGGTAGAGGAGATGAGCATGCATTGAATCTTGGCTCTTGGTTGGATTTGCATCACAAAGCCAAGAGTTGTTGGTGTAGGCCTCCCTTCTCACAAGCTTGGAGTAGGTTGTAAGATTTCCATCAAAGCTTGAGAAGGAGAGAGATAGTCTTCTTGCTCTAGACATAGATTGTGTCAATTTGTAAGTGTAAAGTGTGAGCTTTGTCCTAAAGTGTGAGTCAAGGAGAGGAGAGTGGATTTATCCCACATGCTGTGGAGCAAGGCTATAGAGTTACCTAAAGCTCATTTCATGAATGAATAAACACAACTCTATTTTGCACTACATGCTTGTCTATGGTGAGCTTGTGCTAAGCTAAGTTAATACTCAAGATTGTGTTTATGAGTCCAAGCTAATTCTATCTTGGAACCTAATTCACTTGAGTGATAACCTTGCTTACACACACACTCACACAGTGACGCTATGTTTCTCTTTCATCCACCATAGCTAGCTCGATCCCATTCCCAACATTTGGTATCAGAGCTTTAGGTTATGCTAGCTAGATTTGTCATCATGCATTAGTGTGTGGTAATCATTAGCATCTCCATTGGATTGATTAGCATTTCATTGTTACGGCCCATTGACACTTTCATAACTAGTTGCATCTCACTAATTAAGCACTAATCTAGTTATGTGTGGGCATGTCCTTGGCACACCCAAGAGGCCACTACCCTCCATGGCTAGATAGGCTTGATTAGGGAGAAGATTAGTATCCAATTTTTGCATGATCTAGTCATTTTTGTGTCCTAGTTTGCACCTTCAATTAATCTCTCCACCTTTGCAATCACCTAACAGTATTGAACTCATCTCAAAGTGCTCGACGCAAGCTCTCTGTAGAGCCTTATAGCTCTACAATCCAAGCTCGGGAGCCCCTTCATCTCTATGCCCAAACCTTTTCTTAAAAATAGGTGTGTGTGTGTATGTAAACCTGTTGAGCTCGAGCTTAACAATTTACTTTTCAGAGGCTCTTCACAAGGAAGCCCGTGGGCTTGTTGGCTAGCCCAAATTAGGCAACCTATTCTTGGCTTGAGGTCTCGGGGTCAATACCCTTGCCTATTGTGGGGGAGAGCGGGCGGACCCGAATCAGCATTAGAAATCACCTTTTGAAGACGACAGGTATGCTGGGGGAGAGTCCCAAGCCCGCACATGCACGCCTGCCCAAAGGCTCTGCCCGGACTACCCCGACTTCCCGGATACTCTGCCCACTGCCCGGAGCTGCCTGGCCTGACTCCGCCTGCCCAGTGTGCCCGTGCGTGCCCGAACACATTTCGACCTGGAGTTCCTGCCCGCGCTGCCAGCAACATATCCCACGAGGCTTAAAAAGGAATTTTCAACCTTAAGTTCCCCCCCTCATAAGGGAGCGTTCCCACATGAAGAGGCAATGAGCTTACCTCCCTTGGTGGCCGATCACACCTGTCAGAGCTTCAGCCAAGGACTCAACAGCTAAGAGAAAACTCCCACTGTAGTAGTAGCACAGCAATAAAGGTCTTCACTCAAGGGATTCCAAACATTGAGCCTTGAGTAAAAACTTCAAGCTTTTCAAGGCCGAACTTTAAGGCTTCATTAACCATCAAACGCAATCTCAAAAGCTTTCAAAAGAGCTTTACTCTTGTGAAGAGGTGCTTCACATAGGGATTTCTCTCCCTCTCTCTCTCTCTCTCTCTCTCTCTCTCTCTCTCTCTCTCTCTCTCTCTCTCTCTTAACTTGCAATGAAATGAACCCAACCAAGCACAATAATTTGCAAATAAATATCGTCTTTCTTTATTTGTGCACCGTGTAAAGAGGCAGACATTGGCTAGGAGAGTCTCTTAAGCTAAGACCCCTTTATTAGCAAAAATGGGGGACAAGGGAATAGAAAAATTCAACAGGGAAGGGTTTCACACCTGGAAAGCGAAGTTAAGAGGTTACCTTATGAAAAAATGTTTGTGGTCTGTCATCAGCAGTGCCTTAGAGCAACAAGCTGAACCCTATGGAGTGCACACTAGGGAATCTACACTCATAGCAAGTGCACAGAATTTGGCCAAAGACGAACAAGCATTAGGAATCATCATTACCTCCTTGCATGAAAATTATGTGCACTTCATAGATGAATGTACACATGCACATGATGCCTGACATGTCCTAGAAAGTAATTTTGGAGCCAGAGACAAAAGAAGCAAAGTTAGTTTTAAAAGACAGCTTTACAAAATTACTATGATTGAAGGGGAGGACATTGCTAGCCTAGTAAACAGGCTTAAGAGCATTGTCACGCAGCTCACTTACATCCAGGTCGAAGTACCAGAAGACGACAAAGTGGCCATACTATTAAGTGCACTTCCACCTTCTTATGACCACTTAGTAACAATTCTTGAAGAAAAAGAACTAGCGCCACCATTCCAAGATGTCATTAACTCAGTCCAAGCAGAAGAAAGAAAGTAATTTGGTTCACTCACCTTGTCGGGAGGAGTTTTTATCGCAATATCTTCAAGGGGAAGATATTCGCCATCGACATCGACAAATGGAAGAAAATGTTATGAATGTGGAAGAATGGGACACGTAGCGAAATACTACTACACAAACAAACCTTGCAAAAAATGTGGTAAGAAGGGACACCTTCCTTCTCGATGCTCCTCAAATGGAGGCAGTAGCAGTGGAGAAAGCAGCAGCAATAGAAGTAACAACAGAAGCAACGAAGGCAAGAGACCTATCAATGGATCAGCTCACATGGTAGAAGACAAAAAGGATAAAGAGGAGAGCAACATTGTCTTTTATGAAGACCCATTTTGAAGATGCAGACTCTCTAGTTGTAAGGGAGGACTTTTTCCTGTGTGGATTTTATCATTCTGTGTGGATATCACCATCCTTTGTGGATCTTTCTTGTGTGGATTTTATCATCCTGTGTGGATATCACCATCCTATGTGGATTTTGTTAGCCTGTGTGGATATTACCATCCTGTAAGGAAAGCAACTTTTCATCCTGTGTGGATTCTTCATCTTCAGTATCTTGTCATAGTCCAAACCTCAAGGGGAGGATTGTAAAGTGTGAGCTTTGTCCTAAAGTGTGAGTCAAGGAGAGGAGAGTGGATTTAACCCACATGCTGTGGAGCAAGGCTCTAGAGCTACTTAAAGCTCATTTCATGAATGAATAAACACAACTCTATTTTGCACTACATGCTTGTCTATGGTGAGCTTGTGCTAAGCCAACAAGTCAATACTCAAGATTGTGTTTATGAGTCCAAGCTAATTCTATCTTGGAACCTAATTCACTTGAGTGATAACCTTGCTTACACACACACTCACACATTGAAGCTATGTTTCCCTTTCATCCACCATAGCTAGCTCGATCCCATTCCAACAGTAAGTGAATAATTCCTTTGAAAAATCAGCCCCCCCTCTCTCTTGGTCAACCCCTCTTTCTACTTGCTCATGCTCACTCCCTATTCGACCTCCCCAGGCTCAGCCAATGGAAATTAAGCAGCATAAGTGATAGCCTTCTGACATGTGTCCACCTTTCCCCTTTTGTGAGAGATTTTGCTAATTAATTAATGCAACTAAACTCTCGTTGGACCCCTTTGTCTCTTGGCCAATAGGAATCAGGCAAGCCATTGGGCTGTTGAATGCTCATTAGACTCCTTGGGAGACTGTCCAATAGTCTTTTGGAGAGCTTAATTCTTATTGGTTTTTTATTAAGTGTTTTTTAATTAATTAAACTGGACTTACTCTAGCCTAATTCTCATTGGTCCACCTCCAAGGCCATCCAATAGGATTTGAGTCCACCTTGTGGGCATCTGGGCTAGGGAGCTGACATGTGTCCCTCTTTCCCCTTGTGTACAAAGGAAGCTTGTGTGTGTGTGTGTGAGAGAGAGAGAGAGAGAGAGTTTCTCTCTCATCCCCTACTTCTTGGGCTCGCCTCCTCCTTTGTAGGGCTTGACAAAGACTTTTGGGACACACACAAAGCATCCAATTTTCCTAGGCTTTTCACCTTTGACACAACCTTTGAATTTTGGAACCTTAGCATTTTGGAAGTCTTAATGGGCTGAACCTTAGGGTCTTTTAAGCCCAATGTTGTACATTGCTCTTTTTCAGATGTCCCCCCCTTTGGATCCCTATTTTCCCTCCTTTGGATCCATACTATGGCCGGTCTGCTAACTTAACCAATATTCTAGCTTTTTCTCCCCTGGCACTTCCGCATATTAAATGATCAGTTTAACATGAGGAAATCATTTAAGAGAATTAGATATTGATTATTATGACAAACACTGAAATTGTAAGGCGTTGGAAAAAGACTAAACAAGCCTTTTGTCCGATGACCGAGTGTGACACTTCTGTACAAAGCTTCATAGGCCTTGAAACTTATTCCTGCACTGTCACACACCTCCATCACTCTTGAGGCAACAATATGCTCTTTAGCTCACTGAAATACTTCTGTCACAAAACATTAGCGATGCCAGAACTGGATGGATCATCCAATAGCTCAACCAACTCCTTTGGCTTGATGGTATGCTGTAGCAAAGCACATCCTATCATTTGAGCATTGGAATTGATTCCTTGGGGGGTTCACCATTCAATACCCCCTATATAATGTGCGTTCATGGGGTATTAAGAAAACCTCTCTTTTAACATGTCTGAAATAATAAAATGACCCATTATTTTAGGTAGTTAGATAGCATGAACAATACTTTCAAAAGAGAGAGAAATTAAGCTATTGACAAAAATTGAGGACCGGATTTGCATGCAGCCGGTCCCCCCTCCAAAAGGCTTTGTATTATGGTTTCTCCCATCAAGAGAGACATTCTACAATACAATTCTTTGTGTTCCTTCAAGACTAGCTAGTGCAATGAAGATGAAAGCTTCACGCACTAAGAAAAACACTTAGCAAACACAACATTAATTATCCCGGTTCTCAGACCCAAGACCTCACACACATTCGAAGATGGTGAGAGCTAGCAGGGTATGAGAGTAGATTGAGAGGAAGAAGGAGTATCTTACGAGAAAGATGTACATCTTCTCACATAATCACTCATATTAGCATAGATTAGCTTAGTAATTAGCATGGTAGAGGAGATGAGCATGCATTGAAGCTTGGCTCTTGGTTAGATTTGCATCCATATGCTGAGAGTGTGTCGATGTAGGCTTCTATCTTACAAGCTTGGAGTAGGTGATGAGCTCTCCATTAAAGCTTGGGAAGAGATAGTCTTTTTCTTGCTTCTCACATAGATTGTGTGAGAGTGTGTGTGTGGTAATGCCTTGCAAAAATCATCCCCCTCTCTCTCTTGGGCGAGCCCTCTTGCTAATTGCTCTTGCTATCCTTCCATTGGACCTCCCTAGGGCTAGCCAATGTCTATTAAGCAACATAAGTGATAGCCTTCTAACATGTGTCCTCCTTTCCCCTTTTGTGAGAGATTTAGGTAATTTAATAATTCAACTAAACTCTCATTGGACCCCTTTGCCTCCTGGCCAATAGGAATCAGGCAAGCCATTGGGCTGCTGAATGCTCATTGGACCCCTTGGGAGACTGTCCAATAGTCTTCTAGAGGACTTAATTCTCATTGGTTCTTTTATTAAGTGTTTTTAAATTAATTAAACTAGATTTACTCTAGCCTTATTCTCATTGGTCCACCTCCAAGGCCATCCAATAGGAATTGGGTACACCTTGTGGGCATTTGGCCTAGGGAGCTGACATGTGTCCCTAATTCCCTTTGTGTAAAGGGAGCTTGTGTGTGTGTGTGTGTGTGTGTGTGGCTTTCTCTCTCATCCCCTACATGCAAGGCTCGGCCCCTCCCAAGTCGGGATTGCAAAGACTTTTTTGTACACACACAAAGCATCCAATTCCCTTAAGGTCGACCTTTGGACACAACCTTTTGAATTTTGGAACCTTAGCATTTTGGAAGTCTTAATGGGCTGAACCTTAGGGTCTTTTTAGCGCATTGTTGCACATGGCTCTTTTGCAGATGGCCCCCCCTTTGGATACCTATTTTCCCTCCTTTGGATCCCTACTGTGGCCGGTTTGCTAGCTTAACCAATATTCTAGCTTTTTCTCCCCTGGCACTTCCCCATATTAAATGATCAGTTTAACATGAGAAAATCATTTAGGAGAATTAGATATTGATTATTATGACATTACCTCTGTCTTGAAATCATAGTCGTCCTTGACTATGGTGTAGAGAAGATAAAGCATATTCATGAGTCCTTTTCTTAGCGGGTAGAGGATCCTTATGTTACCCTAGGACATCATTCCACAATGGATGACTAGTCCATTTGGCGCTTGAGAGCCTGAGGCTGCCGCAAGCATGTCTGCACATGAGTCCTATCAGTGTTCCATAGTAGATTGACAAGCTCTACTTGGTTTTTGGGAGACGTCGTCTCCGCAAACTTGATCTAAGCATGCATACTACTTCGGTTTTGTGCACAATAAAGAAAAGAGAGTCTTATAAGACAAAAACTTTGTTCGTTTTTAAGATTTTGTACATTTTCTTACTCTTGGGAAGCATTGTAAGCATTGACAGGGTTTAGGTTATCCTTTAATTGTATGCCTTGCATCCATCTAGCATCTTCAAAAGGATAATTCTTAAACTTAATAAGATATCGTCTGATAGTCTTACCGCCTCTTAGTACCTTATCTTCATGTCGGAGAATAGAATTGGGCTGCAGCACCTTGTCTTGGTCCTCGATCTCCGGTGGGTCTTTAGTAGTTGGTTCTTGAGGTGGATCTCCTTTGTAAGGCTTTAATAGGCTCACATGGAAAGTATTGTGTATGAGACAATGATTGGCCAACTGGAGTTGATAGGCCATCTCATTGATTGGCCTAAGAATCTGGAAGGGACCATAGTAGCTTGTTGCTAGTTTAGCATAGTACTTTTGATGTCCCGTAGGATTCTTCCCCGTCGTGTGCCTTAATCGAGCCTTGGGAAACTTTAATAAGACCCAATCATTTTCTTTAAAGGCTTGGGCTCTTCTGTGCTTATCAACAGACAGCAGCCTTTTGCCTTTGTTGTGAGATAGAGATAGCATCCTTAATCTTTTGAAAAGATTCTTGTAGGTCTCGGCTATACTCATCTGCAGCGAAGATCTTCCCATGTACCTTAAGTAGCAAGGGACTTTTTGATCTTCCCTCAATTACCTTGAAAGGTGATTTTCCCGTGGAAGTATGTACAATGTTATTGTAAGCATACTCCACTAAGGGTAAGTACTTCTCCCATTGGGATCTTTGATCTACTTCCGTTACATAGGCTTTTAGTAGATCGAGAATGGTTAGGTTAGCTATTTCACTTTGGCCATCCGTTTGTGGATAATAGGCCAAAGAGAAGTTTAGCCTTGTCCCTAAATTCTCAAAGAGACCCTTCCAAAAATTACTCGTCATTCTAGGATCTCTATCCGACACTATGGACATTGGCAAGCCATGGTATTTGAAAATTTGTGAAATAAAGAGGGTTGCCATTTGATGGGCTTTGATAGTCTTTTGACAGGTATAAAATGAGCTTGTTTACTGAACCTGTCTACTATCATCCATATTCCCGTATTCCCATGGATAGAATTAGGCAATCCAAAGATAAAATCCATGGATATGCTCTCCAATGGTGAATTAGGGATTGGCAAGGGTTGAAGCAATCCAAGTTGCTTCCCTCTATCAAATTTTGTCTTTTGGCATACCACACATTTAGAAACATACTCTTGTATGTTCACTTTCATGGTAGGCTAATAGAAATATGTTTCAATTACCTTTAAGGTAGACTGAATCCCTCTATGCCCCGCATAAGGTGGATCATGAGATTCATACATTACTTTCTCACGTAGTGAGTTAGTAACGCATAGTCTATTGCCATAGAGAAGATAACCATCTTGTAAAGTAAATGGTTCTTGTTTCTTCCCTAATGCAAGGGCTGAAATCACATCTCTAAAATCGGGATCAATAGCGTACTCATCTATCATTGAAGATAGATCATTGTGAGTTGCTATGGAAACCGCATTCACTCTCGGTCGTCTTGAGAGTGCATCAACTACTTGATTATGCTTGCCAGCAATGTGAGCAATATGGAAATGAAATTGCGAAAGGAAATTTCCCACCTCATTTGTTTGTCGGAGAGCTTGGTCTGCGTCATGAAGCACTTAAGACTTTGGTGATCCGTTCCCGGAATGAAAGGAGTCCCTAATAAATAGTGCTTCCATGAGTCTAAGGCATGTAGAACTGCAAGGAGTTCCTTTTCATATATGCCTAGAGCTTGCTCAACAGGGTCGCGCCTTCGACTTTCATATCCTATGGCGTGCCCTTCTTGAAGAAAAAAATCTCCAAGGAAATCACCACAAGCATCACATTGGACCTCAAATAGTTTTGAGAGGTCCGGTAGTGTAAGCACAGGTTGAGAGATAAGCTTTTCTTTAAGCTTTTCGAAAGCATTGTTCTCCTTAGCAGACCATGTATACCTAACGCTTTTCTTTGTTAGGTCATGTAATGGTCCCGCAATTTGTGAGAACTTTTCTATGAAGCGTCTATAGTATGCACACATACCTATGAATCTTCTTAGTTCATGAAGATTCCTTGGTTTAGGCCATCCTTTTATTACCTCTAACTTGGATGGATCCATTTGGATGCCATCTTGAGAGATAATGTGACCTAAATACTGAATCTCTTGTAAGAAAAATTTACTTTTCTTTCGATTAACGTAAAGTTTATTCTCTCTTAAAACTTGAAATATTACCAGGAGGTGTTTCTTGTGTTCCTCCAATGAATTAGAGTAGATGAGAATATCATCAAAGAACACTCCAGTGAAGGTTCGATGAGGCCTGAACAGCTTCTCCATCAAGCGGTTGAATGTGGCTGGTGCATTGGTCAAGCCAAAAGGCATGACAATGTATTCGTAAAGACCAAATGTAGTACAAAATGCGGTCTTTACAATGTCTTGATCAACTATCCTTATTTGATGATAGCCACTTTTTAGGTCAATCCTACTGAAGTAGGTCGATCCTTGTAGCTTATCAAATAGGTCTTCTACCCGTGGAATGGGAAACCTATTCTTGATAGTGATCCTATTTAGTGCTCTATAGTCGACACACATACGATATGTGCCGTCTTTCTTTTGCACTAATAGCACAAGTGAGAAAAATGGACATGAGCTTGGCCTAACCATACCCTTCTCAACTAACTCATGCACTTGCCGCATAATCTCCTCTTTTTGAGCTTGAGAAACTCTATAAGGAGGTTTATTAGGCGGTGAACATCCTGGAAGAAGTTCAATTGCATGGTCATCATTACCTCGTTTAGGAGGTAGCTCACAAGGGATGTCGTCAATAAAAACATCTTGAAACCCCTTGAGAAAATTGGATAACTCTAATTCCTTTTGGTTGCTTTTATTTTCTTTTGCTAAAGCATTAGCTTCATTTTGAGAATCTTTAACAAAAATCATGTACATGGAAATAGAGCTCTTTATTGACTTGTTGAAAGTTGGTGTAGGTACAATGGGGATGGTGTTACCCATTTCCTTAGCATCTATATACATGTCTTTTTCCCTGAACTTAAAGGAGATTCTCCTTTCAGGAAATTTAACATTGGCAGGAGCCAGGCGGTCAAACCATGGTGCCCCTAGGATTACATCCTCATGCTTGAGAGGAGAGATAAAGAAGTCCTCTTTGTCCACATAGCCTTGGACATGAAGCCTCAATTTCCCGATTAAGGGAGTGACTGAAGCTTCTTGCCCCCTGAAGGCACTGTCTGCGGGTAGGACATCTCCCATCTTGTAAGCTTGTATGCCTAGCTTGGTGGCCAACTCTATATATATAAAATTGTGAGTAGAACCAGGGTCAAAGAGAATAAAATCATCATGTTCTCTTACCTTTCCCCAAGCATGGCATAGAGGAGATCCTTTGTGGTGAGTTTGGTGAGTCTCCTCCTCTTGGATTTCAACCAAGGAAGCTCTAGGAGGATCTTGGCGGTTGTTCTTTTGGGGACAAGCGTGGTATGCATGCCCTTGTTCGCCGCACTTGAAACACCGGTTATCCTTGCAATAACGCTCAAGCTCTTCAGGAGAGAGTTTGTTTTTACCTTTGTAAACTCCCTTCTCTTTAGCTTTGTTGGAGTTGCCCTTAGGAGACATTGTCCTTCCCCTTAGGCTCGTTGGCACCCTTGTTTTCCATGGGATTATTATTTCTTTTAGCCCCCGTTTGGAAATTGATTCGAGAGGCCACCATAGTATGGTGTATTATTGCCGATATGGTACGTGGCCTTTGGGAGTTGACATACTCCGCCATTTCTTCGGTTAAGCCCGCACAAAATTGTTGCTTTTGCTCTCCAAAATCCAACTTTTTGAAGATAGTGGCTTGTCTACATATTTGTGGATGGATTCATAGGGAGAGAGCTTTAAGCTTCACCATTCGGTGAGTACTTTGTCTTTGGCATCGGTGGCCAAAAACTGCTTCATAATGGAAGCTCTTAAAGCTTTCCATGTTTGTGGAGCTTCACCGTTGGCTCGTAGGCTAGACCACCATTGCCTGACAGACTTTTGAAAGTGCATAGCTACATGGCGTAGCTTAGAGGACTCCGTGAAGCCCTCATCTCCAAATGCCGCGTCAAACTGTTGGTGGATAACTGCCAAGACTTTGTCCGTAGCACCAAAGGTGCCATCATAGGTAAGGAAAGAGATGCTCTTCCCTCCCTCTTTGAACTTCTTCAGCTTGGATGACCTCTTCCATGTGGCATAGGATTTCCTATGGCCTCTTCTTTTTGATGGTTCAAAGGTTGCACCATCACTTTCTTCAGAAGGTGAAGAATTTGAAGTAGGTGGAGAAGAGGGTGACCTCTTTCTCGCCTTTTTCTTGTCTTGATCTTCGTTGTCTTCACCATCACTTTCATAAGAGGAAGAGGATGAAGAATATGGAGAAGAGGGTGTCCTCTTTCTCGCCTTTTTCTTCTCTTGATTTTTATCATCCCTCTTTGAATTATGGTGTGGAGAAGAGTGTGATGGTCTTCTTCGATTTGGTGGTGATGGAGAGCGTTTAGCCTGCCGTCTTCGTGGAGCCATCTCCGCCGAGGTGGCGGGAGACTCACTTATTTCTTGTTCTTTCGGTGGAGGCTCTTGAGTTCTCCTTTGGAAAGGAGATGCATCATCAAGAAGTAAATTCTTGAGCCCTTCGTATGGATTCTCTTCTTCTTCCCAAATCGGAGAGAGACCTCTTTTGGGAGTCTCACAAGGAGGCTTCCTAGGTGTTCTCTCGTCATGGTAATGAGCTTGGAGAATCCCGTGAGCACCGAGCTGCCGTTGCACTTCACTTTGGAGAGATGGATTGCCCATGGCTTGTTGAAGCCTAGAAACAAGATAGTTAACAAGCATCGGAGCATCATTAGTAGCTTGCTCATTAGCAAAATCAAAGTTATCAACATTAATTTCAGTCTCTTTACTATTGTCAGCCATTCTAACAACTTTTAGGTGTACTTTGGCACTTCAAGCCCTAGTTTCTACTCCTCTTTACCCCTTTAGAAAAAGCACTCAAGCTACTGTACCCGTGGCTTGAATACCATTAATTGCAAGGAATAGAAGAGAGGGTCTATTAAAGCCTATTAATTCCATGTGAGCCTATTAAAGCCTTACAAAGGAGATACACCTCAAGAACCAACTATTGAAGACCCACCGGAGATCGAGGACCAAGAGGAGGTGCTGCAGCCCGAGTCCATTCTCCGACATGAAGACAAGGCACTAAGAGGCGGTAAGGCTATCCGACGATATCTTATTAAGTTTAAGAATTATCCTTTTGAAGATGCTAGATGGATGCAAGGCATACAATTAAAGGATAACCTAAACCTTGTCAATGCTTACAATGCTTCCCAAGAGTAAGCAAATGTACAAAATGTTAAAAATGAACAAAGTTTTTGTCTTATAAGACTCTCTTTTCCTTTATTTGTGCACAAAAATAAAGTAGTATGCATGCTTAGATCAAGTTTGTGGAGACGACGTCTCCCAAACACCAAGTAGAGCTTGTCACTCTACTATGGAAGACTGATAGGACTGATGTGCAGACATGCTTGCGGCAGCCTTAGGCTCTCAAGAGCCAAATGGATTAGTCATCCATTATGGAATGATGTCGTAGGGTAACATAGGGATCCTCTACCCGCTAAGAAAAGGACTCATGAATATGATTTATCTTCTCTACACCATAGTCGAGGACGACTATGATTTCAAGAGAGAGAGGTAATGTCATAATAATCAATATCTAATTCTCCTAAATGATTTTCTCATATTAAACTGATCATTTAATGTGGGGAGGTACCAGGGGAGAAAAAGCTAGAATATTTGTTAAGCTAGCAGACCGGCCACAGTAGGGATCCAAAGGAGGGAAAATAGGGATCAAAAGGGGGGGCCATCTGCAAAAGAGCCATGTGCAACAATGGGCTAAAAAGACCCTAAGTTTCAGCCCATTAAGACTTCCAAAATGCTAAGGTTCCAAAATTCAAAGGTTGTGTCCAAAGGTCAACCCTAGGGAAAATTGGATGCTTAGTGTGTGTACAAAAGTCTTCTTCAAAGCCTACAAAGGAGGGGGCGAGCCCATTTAGTAGGGGATGAGAGAGAAAGCCACACACACACACACAGGCTCCCTTTACACAAAGGGAATTAGGGACACATGTCAGCTCCCTAGGCCAGATGCCCACAAGGTGTGCCCAATTCCTATTGGAAGACCCATGCATGAAGCTTCCATCTTCATTGCACTAGCTAGTCTTGCAGGAACACAAAGAATTGTATTGTACAATGTCTCTCTTGATGAGAGAAACCATAATACAAAGCCTTTTGGAGGCGGGACCTGCTCCATGCAAATCCGGTCCTCAACTGTTGTCAATAGCCTAATTTCTCTCTCTTTTATAAGTATTGTCGATGCTATCTAACTAGGTGTTATGCTTTTTGTTGCTCTCTCCACCCAAGCACTCTTGTAATTCTCATTAGGAATCTATTCTAATGAAATGCCCACTATGTTCATGCTAATTTCCGCTACACATAAGTTATTAGGCCATTAAATGTTACACTAGCCATCATACACAATGTTCTAATTAGCATGAAAAGTATGCTAAATAGCATATTATATATGCTCATTAGCATACCTTGTTAGCTAGTTAGCACACATGGCTAAACACAATGTCCTAATTAGCACAAAAAGTATGCTAATTAGCATACCTTGTTAGCCAGTACACATGGCTAACAAGGTATGCTAATTAGCATATATAATATGCTAATTAGCATACTTTTTGTGCTAATTAGAACATTGTGTATGATGGCTATCATGAAAGTATGATAACTATAAAAAAAGGTATGATAATTAGCATACTCAGTATGCTAACTAGCATACCTTGTATGCTAGCTAGCATTTGGTGCATGCTAACAAGCATTCAAAGTTTAGTTAGGATACCTTCTTTGCTAGCTAGCATAATGTGTATGCTTGTTAGCATACATTTTGAGCTAGCTAGCATAATTTGTATGCTAGTTAGCATACATCTTTGCTAGTTATCGTAATGTGTATTTTAGTTAGCTGCACAATATGCTAACCAACAAAAATGGTATGCTAATTAGCAAATACGTTTTGTTTATTAGCATAACTTATCCTCTAGTTAGCATACCATATATGCTAGCATACATTATATGCTAATTAGTATACAATTGTGTATGCTAATTAGCATACCATTTATGCTAATTAACATAGCATGTATGATAATTAGCACACCATCAATAATAAGCATACCATTAACATACAAATAATTTTTCCTATTAACATTTTATATATGATAATTAGCATACATTCTCTGCTACTTAGCATACACACTATATTCACAATTCCTTGTTAGCATATTTTGTATGCTAGTTAGCATATTGGTCATGGTGGTTAGCACACTTTGTATACTAGTTAGCATAGACAATATGAATGTCTACAGGATATAGATGCCTACCATATATGGAATTCTACTTGTCCCAATATGCATACAAGCAATCATAATGGTATCATTGAAAATTAACGGGTGAATGGAATACACAGGTATCAATGATGCATGATGCGAGCTTGACAAGACACCTGTCAATCAAAGGAAAGAAGAGAAGCTCTATAATGATGAATTTGATGAGCTGGATAGAAAACATCAAAGGGCAGATGTAATGCCACAGCATGCGACAACGCACGAGGCTGCTGCAGATGGTAAAGAAACAGATGATGATGATGAAGATTTTATCATGATTACTCATCCCAAACCCAAGCACCCTACAAATGATCAAACAAGCGTCTCAGAGGAAACAGTTAGGAGTGTGCAAGAGGAAGGTTTCAGGAATGACAGTGGGCTGACTACACAAGACGCCGGTGATGACAGCTCCCTACAGGGTTTTGTAAACAAAGTGAAATTAAAGAGAAAAGGTGGTCTGGAACAGATTCTGGAAGAACCTAGGGACAAGAAATGTGCTACCCCTCTGAGCACCCTGGATGACATAAACGAATACAACACAAGTGAAAATAATTCCATTCGCTCATGCGCTTGCAAGAAATTATGCAGAATTTGTTCCCTATTGTGTCCAAGTTATGTAGTGTTAGCAAGCTCCACACCCTGTGGCATGTATCTCTCTAGATATTTATAATGGAAAAACTCTTTTCAATATTATTTTACTATGCAACAGTTCAGTAGTTTTTGCTTGTCCTTTATGATGTCTTTATGTGATACCATTTTTGTGTCACAGGGCAAGAGAAATTGCAGCTAGTTGCCCTGCATGATTTGAATTATGCCATTGCATGCAAAACCATACAAAAGCGGCATATTGCAAGGCTAGACAACTACAAAAAGAAAAATCCGAGATTGAGAAGCACCTGGCTAGCTATCTTAAACGCTTAATAAAAATAAATGAGTACTTCAGTTATGTTCATCCCTCGGGGGAAGTTATTTTTGCTGAGTGGTATGCACTGCCAGACCCAATATGCGTGCCAAAGCCATTGCCAGACGAGGGGTGCGCTTTGGTTCTTGATCTAAATGGCTTGCCTATTCAAGTTGTAGAGCCAATGCATGGTGACATTCCCCCTAAACATGCAGGGGAACTGATAAAGTACAATGTACAAGATAGGAGGTTTGTATTTTGTCGAAAAGACAGCCACAATTTTTTGGATTGGTGCCTCCATTTTTTCCATGTGTATATATGGAGCACCAGCATGGCACCTAAAGTGAATGCAATATTAGAAACAGTATTCAAAGAGCAGCGGGATAAGCTGAGAGGTGTTTTTACACAGGGTCATTGTAGTGGCCAGCCTTGGCAAATAAATAATAAGCCTATATTCTTGAAGGATTTGAGATTGTTTTGGAAGAACTGCAAGTTTGGGCCCCAAAACAGTCTAATTATTGATGATAGTATGTAGAAAATGTGCCAGAACCCTAAAGTAAGTTGGCTTGTTACTCCTAAGATAGAGGACCAGACCAAAGAACAACGAAAAAACTTCCTGATAGATACTTTGAGCAGCTAGCTGTTCCTATGGATGCAATCAGAGAATCGTGCATCGTATACATCTGCAAATGTGTTTGATAGTGTCCCAATTTTTTTTTCACATCAAGTGATCAAGAAGATGGAATCAGAAATTCACCAGTGCAACATGACCCAACATAATGAATCCATGCGTAGGAGAGAAAGTGAGCCTGATGAAGAAGCTGAAAGACATAAGAGAGAGAGGCTACAGAGGGAAAAGTTAGAGTAGCAGCAGCAAGAAGAAGAAGGAAGAGAGTTGCAAGAACCAAAAGCTTAGCAAGAAGAAGAAAGAGAGCAAGACCCAAAATCTCAGCAAACAAAGAAGCAAACGGACATTGAGCAAAAGCGAGTGTACAAGCGCGCTAAACCATGATCTTATCCAGAGTAGGAGGCTCTCTGCAGTTTTGTAACATCATGATGAAAATTTGTAAATTGCCTTTCCAATGTTTGTAACTATTCCAACATTCACTTCAGATAGTAATCATCAGATCCTATACTATTCTTGTTTTGAAGACAATACACTGTGTACTATTGGCGTCTTGTAAACATTGAATTTGTATACATTTTCCTTGGAAATCAGCAAAGATATGCTAATTAGCATAATGTTTATGCTAGTTAGCAGTCTGTTTATGCTGACACAACCAAAACCGTATGCTAATTAGCATACTCACAATAGCTAATTAGAATACATTCTAATTAGCATACTGAGCATTTTTGTTTGTGCTAACTTCCACTCACATCATACCATAGTATGCTAATTATCATATATAGTATACATGAAGCTACCATGTTTTCTCCTTGAAACCAGCAATGGTATGCTAATTAGCATACTGTCTATGACAACTGGCATAGACAATATGCTAATCAACATGCATGGTATGCTAATTAGTATCCCTTTAATTAACATACTGTGGATTTTGCTTTTGCTAACTTCCACTCACAGCATAGTATGCTAATTAGCATACACAATATATAGAAAGCTGCCATCCCTTCTTGAAACCAGCATACAATATGCTAATTAGCATACATGGTATGCTTATTGGCATACATAGTATACAGAGAGCTTTTATCTCCTCTCCTTGAAACTAGAGAACCTATGCTAATTATCATATTGTTTATACCAGTTAACTAAGCTACTTAGCATACCCACGAAATGCGAATTGGCATAAACAATATGCTAATTAGCATACAGAGGATCCAGCGACCTGTCATCTCTTCTCCTTAAAACCAACAAAGATATGCTTATTAGCATACTGTTTATGCCAACTGGAAAAAATAGCATGTTTATTAGCATACATAGTATGCTAGTTAGCATACCTTCAATTAGCATACCGTGCATTTTTGTTTGTACTAACTTACACTCACATCATAGTATGCTCCTTAGACCACACAGTATACAGAAAGCTGTAATCTCTTCTCCTTAAAACCAACAAAGGTATGCCAATTAGCATATTGTTTATGCCAATTTGCATAAACAATATGCTAATTAGAATACACAGAGAATTGAAAGCTGCCATCTCTTCTCCTCGAAACCAGTAAAGGTATGCTAATCAGCATACACAATATACAGAAAGTTGCAATCTCTTCTTCCCTAAACCAACAAGGGTATGCCAAAAACTGGCATAAATAGTATGATAATTAGCATACTGTTTATGCCAGTTGGCATAAACAATATGCTAATTAGCATTCCACTCACAACATAGTATACTAATCAGCATCATACACAATATACAGAAAGCTTCAGTCTCTTCTCCTTCAAAACCAATAAAGTTACTCTAATTAGCATATTGTTTATGCTAACTAGAATATATAAGTTTATGCTAATTAGCATAAACAATATGCTAATTAGCATTAGCATACACAGTATACAGGAAGCTGCCATCTCTTCTCCTTGAAAACCAGCAAAAGGTATGCTAGTTAGAACATTTTGTATGCTAACTAGCATTAACAGTATGCTAATTAGCATACCCACAGAACAATTAAGAACACAATGAGACATGTTGTACAAATGATTTCTCTTAAATTGAGACCCCTCTGTGATAGACACCAAACCCATGTATACACAAAGCACACAAGAGACACAAGAAACAGAAGATACCCAGGTTTTTGATAAAACTGCATTATCTCCGAGCAAGAAGTATATTGAAGATGCAATGACTACAACTTAAAAGATGAAGGGCATGCTATTATGGATCTCTTCATAGCTTTCTAGGTTGATTTTGTACACCTGCCATCTCCTTGGGATGTGCTCCATGGGTCTTTTGCTACATCGTATCAGATGTGAAAGTACATGGAGATGGGATGCTTGTTGTCTAGCTTGAAGGTGTGTGCATCCATTGCTCGTAATACAGACCTTGCACAACATATGAACCTCTATCAATTGCATTGCCCCACTCATCGAGGTCTCCCTTCTCCACATTCTCCTTTGCTGCAACACACTTGACCAGGTAGAAATCCACATCCTGGACGTTGGTTGAAGCATCTGGATTTACAGCAAATGTGTCGCCAGCACATAGAGCTCTACTCAACACATAATGAAGACCTTCGTATGTGAAGTCATCGTAGGCGGTTGCTTCATCTTCCAAATTCTACATAGCCTCATCAGGTAATGGCAGTAGAGTATGATAATCCCAAGGCTGCACATGAGCTTTATTGACGCAACGATTCCATCTTCCATGCATGCATGCATCACAGAAGCATGCCAAGGCTCTTGTTGCAAGGGCAGTTGGATCCCCAGGGTTGTGGCCATAGAAAGCATGCAGAGAGTGAGTTTTTTCCACACTGGTACAATTCCACTACACCTCCCTATTCACTTCCCCCTCTTTAACCTCCCGGAACACATGAGCACATTCCCTTTCTTTTGAAGGATAGTGTGAAGCTCCTGCGACAGGTTGGCTTGGCAATAAGCAACCACATCAGTTGACACCACAAAATAGCTCCATTGGGTTTTAGTTGTTCATGGGTCAAGGTTCTTTTCACAACTACTCCTGCACCATCATGCTCTCCCCTGCTGTGCCCTGATCCAAAGAAGAACCAGCTCATCTCCATCTCTGTGAGTCCACCATATCTTGCAACGAAGTAAAAAGGCCTAACTCCCTTGAACTATGAGGCCGCACCAACAGACCACACCCAATGTTGCTTAGGAGTGACACCCTCTTGTTGTAACTAGTAGCATGAAGTAGTGTTGCACGAACAACGTGTCATGCACCTTGTCATCTGATATGAATAAGTGGATGGTTTTGACTACCTCCCCTGCCCTGCGGTAGTATGTTATGTGTACAAAAATGGTTACTTGACTAGAGTTCCAATGCATTGACTGAATCTCATTTTGTTCCTTGAAGGCATAATTCTCTACAAAATCAACAATTGACACGACGACATCGTCTGCAAATAGAAGAAGGAAATCCTTGAATTGTTGTCCTTGCCATTGAGCCACATAGTTATGAGTGATAAAGAGCTCCAATTCGGTCTTCAAGAGTTGAAGAAATTCCCAGCACTGCATTTCTTTGTGCAAAAGATATTTTCTTTTGTTACTATTTCCATGCTTGTCTTAAGCTTGTACATATGAAAATACTTTCACATTAATACTATTACTTGGATTTGTTGTCTCCAAGCAGCATAATTCACAACATATTCACTCCACATGTCAATCACTCTCCCATCAGGAATTCCCTTCTATGGAAAACTGCATATGCGGGCTTTGGACAGAGAACAGACTCCCACATATGTGTGACACCTTTGAACGTGTGATGTGAAGCCAAGAAACCCTTGCTAATATTCTCACCTGGGGTACAGATACTGCATATACAGTCACAACCTGCTCATGCAGCCCAAAAGCACGAGAGCGCATGTGATTCAGTGTGTCCTTCAAAAAAGACATTTGCACATGGTATTCGCAACACAATGTGTATCTATCCTTCAGCCGGCCGCCTACAAAAGAATGGCTTCAACATCTCAAACATTCTCATGCCAATCTTGCAATCTGGATGTTTTTCCTTGAATCTACAAAAGAACTCAACCTGCAACATCCAAATGCTGATCAGTATTCAGATTGCTAACTAGGACATCCAACAATTTCATGAAAACAAATCATAGTGACAATCAACATCCTAATGTGCATGCAACAGCATATGTTAACTAGAATAAATAGTATTAGCTAGCATATATCTTGTGTTTACCAGGTAACTCTGTATGCTAGGTAGAGCACAAGGCATGCTAACTAGAATATACCATATGCTAACTAGCATACTCATTAGGACACCCATCATGCTGTTGAGCATACTAGGTGTTAATTAGCAAAAATCATGTTAATTAGCATACATCTTGTGCTGATGTGAGGTCCCTGCCCCTTGTCGAGAGGAGCGGAGTACCCTTGATAGGTCTCCAATCCTGATAAGGAAAAACCAACGGACATTGCCTTAGCTACTACGTAGTCACGGGCATGAACCGTTAGTGAAGGATTGGTCCTATCTCGCTATGGCGGAGCGTGACAACCATAACCCTATCTAAAAACTATCTATAATCAATTATACCTAAAAGTATAAATCTTAGAGTGACCAACCTGTGCGATTTTTTCTCCATGTTTCAGAAGCACAGCCGCCAAGGTTTGTCTCTTTTAAGATTTATGACAAAAAAAAAATTCTAGCGTTGGAAAGTTACCCGACTCATCGGGTCCACCCGTCCATAGAATGATACCGTCGGGGTATCATTCTCCCACTTTCCACACCACACTCACCCTTCTTTTGTTATTTAATTACTACCACATTGTTTAAACATACATGTTCCTTTACTTTATTTATGATACTAGTTCGTTAAAATAGCCCTTCAAACAGTATTACAAACAATAATCAAACAAGAAGTCGTCCAATTTTAAACCAACAACCCTTGGATTAGGTTCACTCAAGAATCTCTAATGGCGCTATTATGTCCGATCGGTATATACATTATTTATAAAAACCCTTGTCCTCATGAGCGTCCCATACCGCTCGACAAGTACTCGTTGTGCTAATCTGGACGTACTCTCGTCACAGCAACAACGGTGCCAATCTGGGCGTCCTCTCACGCCTGGGCAACTGCCACATAATACCAGCACTAATAAGTAGAGATACTTGAGAAAAACCATACCGAAGGTTTTGGACAAACATTCTTTCCTATAGCAACCAGTTTCACCAGACAATCTTTCCTACTTGTCAAACATATGACGAGTTTCTTGGGGTTAAGCCCCGTGGTTTCGGTCCGTGTTTTCTTTTCATAAGGTAAATAATATATTCCTATGGTCTCGCATATGCAATGATGCATAACTTGAAACTGCAATACTAACCTGTACCATAGCTCCGATTGGTTCGATTGGTGGAGACATAGCATTTTCCGTAGGGATTCCACCGTTACTTGTACCAGCTTCATGATCATTAGCTCCTTGGGTTCGAGCATGCTTTGGAGCCATTTTTTTTGTACTACACTTATGTTATACACTTAGAACTTTAAATTGGTCAATTTTCCTAGTAATCTTCTTGTTTTCAAAGAGAGTCTGTAATTTGAACCCTCACCAACTCGGATTCACACTTAGTGTTGTTGTTCTACATCTCATTTCTATACATCAAATATTTTCTAATCTTAATTAATCAAAAATTTAGTGTGTAAATTACGAGTGAAAGTTTAGGAATGCATTACTTTTATGCATGACATTTCTAATCCAATTCTAACTTCAATTCTATACTTCAACTAAATCAATTTTTAGTATTATTCAAAATTCTATTTAACCTAATTGACAATAACAATGGTGAATGAGAATTTCATCATGTATAATAAGAATATGATGAGTTCTCTTATGTATTAACTTTCAATTAACTATACATAAGTTAATAGTGAAGATCTACTAACTAGAGAGAGTAGATATACTTAAAGAGATTGGAGTAAAAGAAAACATACACACACATCTTTTCTAAATTTAATTGAATCTTACTAATCCATTAGAAAGATTAGAGTAAAGGAGAACACACACACATACTTTTCTAAAGCTAATTGAATCTCACCAATCTATTAGAGAGATTGGAGTAAGAGATAGCGCGCACACACACACACACATGGCTAATTGAATCTTACTCTAATCTCTCTAATCTATTAGAGAGATTAGAGTAAGAGATAACGCACACACACACACACACACACACACACACACATGGCTAATTGAATCTTACTAATCTATTAGAGAGATTAGAGTAAGAGATAGCACACATACACATAGCTAATTGAATCTTACTAATCTATTAAAGAGATTAGAGTAAGAGATAGCACACATACATCATTCCTAAAGTTAATTGAATGCTTAATTAATACGCACCTTATTAGGCCACTAGAGTTTTTGCTCTCTTAATGGTTTGTGGACGCCTTCTCTCTAAGAGAAGTGGCAGCACTTCGTGAGCGCTATAGAGGCAATCTCTATGTCTAAAGTGTGAGCATGAATGCTCTATTTATAGCAGAAAAGAAAACGTCCAACTTTTTTTTCAAAAAAAATTATTTTTAAATTTGTTTTAAAAAATTATTTTTTTATTTTTTTATTTTTTTCCCAAAAATCATACCCACGTTTTTGGTACCCTTGTGGTATCCATGAGCTTGACCACTTTGTCATTATCATCAAAAGATAAGGCCACACAAGCCCCCTCTCATTAAGATTAGTCAAGAGTAGCCTCTCCTTTTGCATGTGACAGTGTGTCCCACTTTGTCCCCTCCTATGTGATCCATGTGCCTTCATTTGTCATCCCTGTGTATTCTTTTGTCTTTATAATTATTTTATTTATTTTCTTAATGATAATTTGTTTACATTTTTAAGTTAGACTTTACAGTCTTATATTAACTTTACAGTAGTAAAAGAAAATTCTACAATCAGTAAATAAGTCTTGCAATAAATTAGTTAGTGATTCACATAGCTAAACATGTCAGAATTTTGTAGCGTAAATTTTAATTTCTAAGTTTTCTCAACCTACCGATTCATAATTTGAACTCGGATATCTTAAATAAGGAGTGATGGTTCAAAAAAATACAAATGTGTAATAGAACTTGTGTGCAATTTGAAAGTAGAGACCTTACAATCTCCCCAACTTAGAATTTGAGATGCCCTCATCTCAAGAACAGTGAAGGGTAATCCTTAAGAAGGGATATCTTATCTTCCCAAGTAGCATCTTCTATAGGGAAATCCTTCCATAAGATAAGATGTTATTTGATGGATCTATTCCTAAGCTTTCTCTCCCGAGTTTCTAGGATAGTATCAGGTTGGAGTTGTAGAACATCTTGAGCAGGTAAAATGATTTTCTCATCATCAAGGACATGGTCAGGGTTATATACATAAGGTTTTAACACACTTACATGAAATACATCATGCACTTTGAAATGAGAAGGGAGTTTTAGTCTATAAGCTTGATCACTTACAACCTTGATTATTTCGTAAGGTCCACAATATCGGTAGCTAAGCTTCTTATACCTTCCGAGAGATAGATTGCTCTTTTTGGGTTTTACTCGTAAGAAAAATTTGTCACCTTCTTTGAAAATACGATCAGATCTTTTTAAGTCGGCGTACTTCTTTTGTCGATCTTGAGCCGCTTGAATATCCCTTCGAATAGCTTTGGTTTGAGCTTCCATTTCTTCAAGCATTTTCTTTGAGGCTTCTACCCTTATAGTTGGGTTAGAAAAGTTAAGAGGTGATAAACATTCTTGACCATAAAGAGCATTAAAAGGTGTCATTCCAATACTTCTATGAGTAGAGGAATTGTATGCATACTCTACCAAGGGTAGGTATTGAATCCACTTGCGAGGTTCTCTATTGCAGTAGGCTCTGAGGATGTCTTCAATTACTTGATTAACTCTTTCAGTTTGGCCATCAGTTTGAGGATGATAAGCAGTACTAAAACATAACTGGGTTCCAATAGCTTGAAACAATGATACCCAAAACTTTGAAGTAAACTTGGCATCACGATCACTAACAATCCTCTTGGGTAAACCATGAATTCTGAAAACCTCTTTCACAAATAGACGAGCAATATCTGAAGCTGTAAAGGTTGTCTTGACTGGGATTAAGTGAGCCACTTTAGTAAGCAAGTCGACTATGAACATGATTGAATCATATCCAGCTTGGACAGAAGGAAACCCAGTGATAAAGGCCATGCTAATACATTCCCATTTCATTTGGGGAATATCTAAAGGATGTAATTTACCTGGCATCTTTAGTCTCTCTGCCTTAATCCTTTGACAAGACAAACACTGCTTGACATAGCGAAGGACGTCACCCTTCATACCTTGCCAATAATAACTTCTGCGAATTGCATTGATGGTTTTGGCATAACCTGGATGTCCTGAAGTTGGGCCATCATGTGCTTCATATAGGATAACATTCCTTAGGGTAGAATCCTTAGGTATGCATAATGGATTCCTATAGTAAATTTTCCCATCTTCTAAGGAGTAATGTAGAGGTTTATGATAATTTGATGATACCCTCTCTTCACGTAGGATACTAACAAGCATCTGGTAATCTGTATCTCTAACAGCAACATCCGAGACCTTGTCTAAAATAGGGTTGTTAGCCATGGAAATTGCCCCCAGAAAAGCTTTACGGCTTAGGGCATCTCCCACAAAATTATCCTTACCTGGTCTAATTTTAATATCAAAATCATATTCGTGCATGAGCTCTATCCATCTCCTCTGTCTCATGTTAAGGTTAGGTTGGGTAAAAATCCACTTAAGACTCTTGTGATCTGTTACCAACTGGAATTTGCGTCCCAATAGATAATGTCTCCATAGCTTGAGAGCATGAATAACTACTAGCAATTCTAAATCATGTGTAGCATAATTCACTTCATGAATCCTAAGCTTCCGAGAAGTATAAGCTACATGCCTTCCTTCTTGAGTAAGGACTCCTCCTAATGCAAGGTTACTAGCATCTGTGATCACCTCGAATTCTTGGGTGAAGTTTGGAAGTTTTAAGAGAGGTTCTGAAGCAAGATACTCCTTAAGCTATTTGAAGCAAGATTCATGTTTTTCTTCCCAAAGTATCGTTGCTCCTTTCTTTAGCAAGTCGGTTAGTGGTGCAGCTTTAAGAGCATAGTCCTTTACAAAGATCCTGTACCAACCTGTGATACCTAAGAACCCTCTAACTTTGGTTTGTGAAGTGGGTTGAGGCCATTCCACAATATCTTTGACTTTGTCAGGGTCAACAAAGACTCCTTCAGGTGAAATGATAAACCCTAAGTAACAGACCTTAGGGGTAAAGAAGGTACATTTGCTTTTCTTTGCATACAACTTATTTTGGCGTAAAAGCTCTAACACTTTCCTAACATGTCCTTCATGCTCTTCCTATGATTTGGAATAAATTAAGATATCGTCAAAGAATACTAGGACAAAATCATCCAAGAATTCTCTAAAGATATCGTGCATTAGATGATTGAAAGTTTCAGGAGAATTCGTAAGTCCGAAAGCCATCACTGTAAATTCGTAATGACCATAACGAGTGTTGAAAGTTGTTTTGGAGATATTAGCCTCATGGATTCGAATTTGATGATAGCCAGATCGAAGATCAATCTTCGTGAATATTTTGGCTCCATGTAATCTGTCCAACATCTCATCAATACGAGGAATTGGATATTTATTCTTGATGGTAACTTGATTTAAGCCCCTATAATCTATGCAAAGTCGAAGAGAGCCATCCTTTTTCTTTTGGAAGAGAACAGGTGCACCCCATGGAGATGTAGTAGGTCGGATAAACCCTTGCTCAGTCAACTGTTTGAGCTGCTCCTTGAGTTCTATAGCCTCTGGAAGTGACATCTTGTACGGCGCTCTTGAGATTGGTTCACTACCTGGAAAAATTTTGATTTCATGGTCTACTTCCCTAGGTGGTGGTAGTTCAGAAAGTTCAGCAGGGAAAACATCCAAAAATTCTTCTAGCCACATTGGTTCAGGGTTGGAAGAAAATTTTTCTACTTTGTTTAGCTTGACTACAAAAATTTGTTGACCCTTGCGTAACCCTTTCAAAAGACGATTAGCTTTGACCAATTAAGCTTTTGGTCATCCATTCTGGCCTTGAATAGTGACTTCTTGACCTTGGTTGTCCACAAAAGTAACACTTCCTTGGGCACAATGGATATTGGCATTATGACTGGCTAACCAATCCATTCCAAGAATTCCGTCATAGATTCCTATGGGTAAGGTTTGAAAAGGGGGATAATAATTTTGTAAGCTTTTAATTTAGAGCTTTTGGCACAAATTTAGAACTTTTTTAATTGTGTGCTCAAATAGACTCATTGTACATGACACTGCTCCCAAACATACAACCCTTTGACATAATTTTATCCCAGGACATTCATTAGTAAAATTTTAATATATCACGTGTGTTTACCAAAATCAATTTTAATTACCCCTTATACCCCTCTTGTATACATGAATTTTTAAACTTACAAGAAATGAAAATCCCTTCTGTAGAACGCACGTGCTATGTTACATATACTTTAGTGAACTCCGTGGGAATTTTATATCAAGAGTTTATATTAAAATATCTATGTTGTATGAAAAGTTACATACAATAATAACAGTTTTTGGATTCTTTAAGCCAATACATGATGCATATCAAAAATATATATTATGTATACCCATTCTATCCCCAAAAAAAAAGGCTTTCACATACTTGTTCTATAGACATGTGTCTTTTCTCTTGTTTATTAATGGCTAACTAAAAACTTTAAGGTTATTGAGGACACAATGTAGCCTTTCTCATCACAAAGAAGGGTAAGAGGTAATTGCTCCACTAATCTAGATCCAGTCACTTGGTAGTCTCAAAGGGTATTCAAAATTGAATTAGCGGTAGATGTAAAGCAGTATATAATGCAAAATGTTTCTCAAACATCATAGTTTGTGCCTACCTTGTAAAGTGAATCATTGCTAGATATAATGCACTGCATATAATGAGGCCCCCAGCCCCCCCGCCCCTCCCCCTAATAGTACCAAGGACAACATTTATTTCAACATCTCATCGTGAATATCTTACACAATGAAATGCCTTCAAATGCAAGCATGGATGGTTTTATTGGGGTAGAAGCCCTTGTCCCCATTTGAAGAAAAAAACCAAAACTTTTAAGTGCTCTAGACCCTGCCATGTTACGAATTCCTTGCCACGCTCATATGTGTTTAATGGTCACACAATTTCTCACTATGCATTATGTACATTGCAAATGGCATACAAGTTGAGCTTAACCTTGCCATCTTTCTATATAAATATAAAGGAGAGATGGCACTGTATGAGGATTGAGAAAACTACCCTATCCATGCTATGAAAGATCATGCAAGGCGTCAATTGTGAAGATTCCTATTAATGAGATTTTTTCTAGATCGTGTGGGTACATACTATTGGGAAAAATATAGGAAGGTTATTGCATTTGTTTGCATCTTTATTCACACCCACACAACTTTGTAATGCAATTGAAACAATCCAATGAGATCTTTGAGATCTATTCCATGAGTCTTGAATTGGATATTTATTATCCAAGAGGGAGCATCTCTCTCTCTCTCTCTCTCTCTCTCTCTCTCTCTCTCTCTCTCCCTCTCTCTCTCTCTCTCTCTCTCTCTCTCTCTCTCTAGCCACCAAAGAAGTATTGCTAAAATTTAACCACTAGTTGTGCAAGGTGGGAAATCCATGCTTCAAGAGATTAGGTATCAATAATGAAAGATTGAAGGAAAATACCCTTATAAAAACTATATCTTAACGAAGTAGCAAGAGGTTGCCACTACCAAATGCATAGAGAGTACGGCCCTATCGCTTGAGAGCATACACAACATCCATGGTAGTGATAGTTTTTGGGCAGGCATGTTTGTGTAGGTCATAGCATCTGGGATAACATTCTCCAAGAAGATCTTGAGTACCTCTAGTTTCCTTGTAGCTTAGGGCACTGATGTGTTTCACACCCCCCTACGAGCAAGCCATTGAATGGCAGGCTTGGCAATGTCCTGAATGTTCACACAAACCCTCCTGTGGAGCTTGACCCCTCCCTTTCCACGACCCTTCCATCCTTTCCTCTTTTTGGCATGCTTGCATTTCTCTCCCCTTACCCATAATATAGGCTTCAAGATCTCTCTCTCTCTCTCTCTCTCTCTCTCTCTCTCTCTCTCTCTCTCTCTCTCTCTCTCTCTCTCTCTCTCTCTCTCTCTCTCTCTCTCTCTCTCGTGCACCCAAATACAGAGGAAACCTTCCCACCAAGAGTTGGACAACAATCTATTCACATGTAGAAAAAATATTCTTCTCTCAAAATCAAGAAGCTCAGCTACATCTATACACATCCTAGGCTTGCTATCTATCGGAGCCTAACCAATGCTATTCATTGTCATTGTTCTTCAAAACTTCAAGTTGCAAGACTCTAGAGGAGCTTGCTATGCTTATCCTCAATATGAGAGCTTCTATAAGCACGTTCGCCACAATATACTTGTTGTGACCAATCTCATTCCTAGCAACTATGGGGATTACTCCTGTCCGTGTGCTCTAGTGAAATGAATGACTTTGCTAGCTCTCCAAGGCCACAAAAATAAGGTGACTAGCATTACATCAAAAGCCTGCACTCTCCATCAGCATTTTGGGCTCTTGCAATTAGTCAATCTGTTGACGACATGAACTTGATCAAAATTGAACAAGAACGTAGTGTGAATGCCGTGAGGATCGTTGCAGATGTTGTTGTCATCGTCGTTGCTACGTCAACAGCAGCATGTAGAAGTTGATCTCTTGACGCTGCATCTTCTCTGCAGGGTCATGTCTGAACTGTTTGGACCAATCTGTTGAGCAGCCATGTCAAGTTTCAAGGAATGTGATTATGTGTGATGAATCCTTGCAAAGAGGGTTGCTAATTATGGTTTAGTGAATTGAGGGGATTGAATCATTGATTACAAGCAGAGGGAAATTGATACGCCTGGAATGCCAAAGGGCATCGAATTAGATGAATATCTAAAGGATGTAAGTGACTGTCAAACTGCGTAATAACTGAGAGCGCATTTAATGACACCATGAAAATGAAAAGCGGCCTATGGAGAGCCTCCGACACAAGTAAAAATTAGCTTGCGGAGTAGTTAGTAGTAATGAGCAAATGAGTTAGTAGCTTGTGATGGTGATGAGACGGCAGTCGATAATGCATGTGCGCACCTGTAGTCTATTGCTAAGGCATCGCAAAGGGCACATAGGTGCAATGTAGACTACAGAGATAGCCAATAGCCTCACGGGCGTGCGGAGCTCTTCAACCTCATTGCCTCCATGAGTCCATGGGCTTCGGAGAGGTCTCTCTCTCTCTCTCTCTCTCTCTCTCTCTCTCTCTCTCTCTCTCTCTCTCTCTCTCTCTCTCTCTCTCTCTCTCTCTCTCTCTCTCTCTCTCTCTCTCTCTCTCTCTCTCTCTCTTTCCCTCTAGTCTCACAAAGCTTTGAATTGCTGCACAATGCATAAGCCTGCATTGCATCCGTCTTGACTCTTCTCTAGAATGGAAACTGCATTAGAAAAGTACCAAAAAAGTACCTTTCTATTTTAATACATGCATTAGAAAAGCTACATGTCTTCTTACAAGCATGGAAATCATGGGATGACTCTCTCTCTCTCTCTTTCTCTCTCTCTCTCTCTCTCTCTCTCTCTCTCTCTCTCTCTCTCTCTCTCTCTCTCTCTCTCTCTCTCTCTCTCGCACACACAACTACGCACCTCTTGATCCTAACCAGTGACCATGCTACCTCAGATTGAGGGGGCCGCTACCCATTGCAGCTCTCTCTCTCTCTCTCTCTCTCTCTCTCTCTGGCACACACTACTGCACGCCTCCTGAGCCTGACCAGTGACCATGCTACTTCAGATCTAGAGGCCACTACTGTAGTCCATTCTCTCTCTCTCTCTCTCTCTCTCTCTCTCTCTCTCTTTTAGTAAGGCACTAAAACAGATGCCTAAAAACATGTGACGAATGGGCACCTTCCCACAATACACTGATGAGGAGTGTTACATCCCAATGACAAAGCAGACTCCAACTCACATTAGGTATGAAGGTATGAGATTTTACTACGCACACAGGAAAGACTACCACCAAGGATGATTCTACACATATAATCACCCACTCAGAAATGCAAGAGATTCCTCACAGGTACTCCCCAACAACGCACACATGCGCTCATACAACCCCACCAAAACAACTTTATCAGGCAATGCAATACCTTTGCCGACACTTGGCTGGAGAGCACTTGGCTGGAAAAACTGGATCAAGGACGAGCCTAGCTTCCCTTAGAAGTTTCAGAAAATTTTGATGCAAAATTTTTTCTAGGTTCTTGGCGGCATTCAGCAACTTGGGAGACGGTTGATTCTTCCCAGCTTTAAGCTTCAGCAGTTCAATTTTAGCCTTGTCGTACTCCAAAGCTGCAAGCTTACAGCAACTAATATTCACTACAAGAGGCTCTTCACATTAGCGACGCTCACACAGCGACGCTCAAAAAAAAAATTCCCGGCGTCGCTATGAGCGTCGCTATGAGCGTCACAAATTTCTTTGTAAATTTGCGACGCTCATAGCGACGCTCATAGCGACGCCAGCTGGGGTAAAAAAAATAACCGAGCGCGCCCAAAAACTCAGATCTCAGATCTGAGTTTTTCGGCGCCCTCAAGCAAAGAGCAGGTAACGCTCTCCCTCACTCTCTCTCTCTCTCTCTCTCTCTCTCTCTCTCTCTCTTTTTCTTTTACACACACACACACACACACACACACACACGAGGAGAGGAAGGAGAGCCAGGTATGCTCCTTCCCTCTCCTCATTCTCATGTTCCCTTCCCCTCTTTCTCTCTCCCTCGCTCTCTCTCTCACACACACACACATACACACACACACATATAGTGTTTTTGAGAGAGAGAGAGAGAGAGAGAGAGAGAGAGAGAGAGAGAGAGAGAGAGAGAGAGAGAGAGAGTGCAAAAACGCACACACATACATAAACAAAGAATGCACACACACATTGAGAGAGAAAAAGAGAGAGAGAGCATGCATAAACAAAAAACGCACGCATTGAGAGAGGAAAAGAGAGAGAGAACATGCATAAACAAAAAACGCACACATTGAGAGAGGAAAAGAGAAAGAAAACATGCATACGATCCAAAAAAACGCACACACATTGAGAGAGAAAGAAAGAGAAACTAAGGGAGCGTCGTAGGAAACTAATTAAAATTAAAAGACCTAAAGATCTAGCCGACGAGGAGTTGAACTGAAGACCTATTATTCAAGAGAGAAATGGCATAATCAATCTATCATACTTGGCATGGGTGATAGAAAGGTTATACCATTTATCTCTTTTTATTGGCACACACATCCACACACGCGCACACACACAGGAAGAAGAGAGTTATAACGTCGTAGGAAACTATTTTAAAAGACGTTAAAGATTAGGTTATATGTAGACTTACATTAAATTAGATTTAGGTTTATTTTTAACTAGATTTACATTTATTTAAGCTAGATTTAGATTTATGTTATATTAGATTAGATGCGGGTCTCCATAGACTGCGATGCCTGCATGAAGCGGGTGAAGAAAGCCCTCAATGGAATATAGGGTATTGCTGCCTTCACTCATAGTGGGCTCCGTCGATCCAAAAGTACTGGTGAAATGTCTTCAGAAGATAGGGAAGAAGGTGGATCTTCAGGGCGGCAAGAGTCACTACATCCCCGACACAATGACCATCTAGACAACCTCTAGTCATTAGACTTACGTTAAATTAGATTTAGCTTTATTTTTAGTTAGATTTACGTTTATTTAGATTTACGCTTATTTACGTTAGATCGAGTCCACGCAAGAATTACTTACGGTTTAGGGTTTAGAGTTAGACGAACAGTGAAAAGATCTACTGTGAAAAGATGTTAAGATGAAGTGAAGTGCTACAGCTAGAGAAGAGGCAAAGGGATTTTGTCCACTACATGCAGTATCATGTAGACGTGGGTGTCTAGATTTCTTGTACCCACAAATATAGGTATTGACCAATAAAGACGAGATTATAACCCGGTGGTTCTGATCTCCGTGCACCTCTAGACCGAGGTGTGCGGGGATTGGACATGACTAGAGAATGTGAGGTAAAGAGAGAGAGAGAGAGAGAGAGAGAGAGAGAGAGAGAGAGAGAGAGAGAGAGAGAGAGAGAGAGAGAGAGAGAGAGAGAGAGAGAGAGAGAGAGAGAGAGAGAGATAAGATGAAGAATGCCAATAGAATATTAAATTTGTTGTCTAGGTTATAAGTTTTTTATCCTCATTATGAGTAGCGACGAGGATGTGGGACCGTCCAACCGAAACACCTATCTCTCAACGAGGGTCTTATGTCCTTGTAATCAATGCAAGCATGCTGTGCGACGGACAAGACGTGTTTCTTTGCAGCACGTTCGTGAATTTGGCGAGTTCGATCCATCTATTATAGATCGAGTTGTTGCCAATTATAACTCGTCGGACTCTGACGCTGGCCAACAAGCAGCAATCTTGCAACCCAATAGACGTATTCGCAGGCGCTTTGGTCAAGCAGGATATGTGAGGCCACAAGATGTAGCCTCTGACAGCTCGGGGGATGATCATGCAGAGCACATTCCCAACGAGGCAATGTTTGAGACCGAGATTGATGAAATGATCGAGACGATCATGGATTCAGAAAGGCTTATCTATGATGATATGAAAAGTGAAGCCGATACATCATTGTATAATGGAGCACGTATGTCTAGATTGAAAGCACTCCTGGTTCTTCTCAACATGCAGGCAAAGTTTGGATGGAGTGACACTAGCGTCACAGCGCTTTTCAGGTGATCTATTACAATTAGTTTACTTTAATAGAACTCATGGTGTATAATGATCTGATAGATTTTTACACGACTGGTCAAAGATCAACATCTTACAGTGTATGGCCCGTTGTCATCGTCAACTACAACATTCCCCCGTGGTTGACTACGAAGAAGGGGCACCTATGGCTAAGCTTGATTGTGCCAGGGCGATATAAAGTGGGGAATATGGATGTGTATCTTCGTCCACTATTGGAAGAGCTACAACAATTGTGGATTGGCATAGAGGTGGTGGATATGAGCCGACACACAGGACGACGGAATGCTTTGATCAGAGGTATTCTAATGTGGACCATGCATGACTATCCCGGGCTAACAGAATGCTCAGGTGATCTATTGACACTCCTCTCTCAGACACTGTAAATCTTGTTTTTCCCCATAGTTGATCTATTATCATGTGTATACATGCAGGGCTTCAAACAAGCGGATACAGAGCATGTGTCACATGTGGACCTAGACTGAATGCACGTAGGGCACCCTCACTGAAGAAGCAAATCTACGAAGGTCATCAAGCGTATCTTCCGGAGAATCATGTGTTACGCGACGGCTTTTTGGGAAGAGAGCCACCAAGGATGTCTGCACAAGCATGGTTAGAGCAGAAGGAGATGTGCGATGACGGATTGCCTCCAGGGATGAAGAGACTATCTCTATGGTACGAGTTACCATACTGGCCTCGACTCGTGATCAATCACTTGCTCGATCCAATGCACATATTCAAGAATGTGGGTAATCTACTATGGGACCATTTGACCGGCAAGAAAGATACTTTGGGAGCCAGAGTTGACCTTAGAAATGTGGATCGTATGGAGCAATATTGGCCGCAAACAGCGTCTGATGGATCGATAAAACTTCCTAAAGCACCATGGATTTTCACAGGAGCCCAAGAACGCAAAGTAAAAGAGGCCATTCGATCTTTGCGGACCCCCACTGGCGTAATGCACTCGCTCCGAACGTGTTTTACTAAAGAAGGAAAGCTTACCGGTTTGAAGTCACACGATTGGCATAAAATGTGTCAGGTACGTTCATAGTGGACTTTAATATCATTGCATAAAATGTGGACTTTAATATCATTGCTGCACATACTTTACAGTTTATTTTACCGGTTGCCATTGAGGGATGTTTGTCTCTCGACATCCGTAACACAATCTACAAACTTGCAAAGCTGGTGCAATGGATCTCACAAAAGGAGATCGACGTAGACTCCATACCATTCGCCAAACTAAATGCTGCGGAGCTTGTGTGCATGTTTGAGAAACATTTTCCTACTACAATGCTAACCATTCAGGTGCATCTTCTTATTCACATAGTTGATGAGGTGGAAATAGCTGGCACAGTTCATTCCAGATGGATGTTCTTCTTAGAGCGTTTCATGAAAACGCTTAAGGGATATGTGCGTCAAAAGGCACGTCCGGAGGGTAGCATGGCAGAAGATTGGTTGGTATCAGAGTCCCTAGTGTACATTGGAGAGTGGCTAGACGGATTTGATAAATCCTGGGACACGCTATGGCGAACCATAGATGATGAGCGCATATCTGGGATTGTCATGTGCAATCTCGGTGTTGAGAAGAAGATGACGGAAGATCTAGAGGCTAAAATCAACCGATTTTGCATGCTTCACAATCCAGTGATGCAAAAGTGGATTTCACAATATGAGGATGCAAAGCAAGAGCGACAAAGGGCACGAATCGAGTGGAGACGGGGAAGACGACCACCGATGCACTATCCAGCGGTTCTGGAGAGCCTACCAACCTTCATGAGCTTAAGATGGTTGCACAACCAATTGAAAAGCGCACAACAATGCGGTGACGAAGTGACTGAAGAAGAGTGGGAGTACTCTCGGGGTTGCGCGACCAAGGTAAGTTTGCAATGTACGACTAGCAAGTGACTTTATTTATAAACGTTTGAACGGCCACTCATAATATTTGTTCGTTGTAGTATAAGTCATACACAGCAGCATGGTGTAAAGGTCGACATTTTAGGGTGGAACGAATCGACAAAAAGCGTTTTACTCAAGATTGTGGAATCATGGCAAAATTTGAACAGTCTAGTCGACGACGTTCCTCTGATGCAGATCCCGTGGTGGCGGAACTCACTTACTTCGGCACGCTGCAAGAGATTTTGAGGATCGATTACAGAGGATTTTTTGTCGACTTGTTCGACGTGCAATGGTTCAAGATAATCATGGAGGGTCGAAACGCTATTGTGCGTAGAGGAGAGTCTGGTTTTCTTGAGGTGGATTCTACTAAGAAATGGACTGACCTAAGAGACACTTTCGTACTACCCGAGCATTGTGAACAAGTAAGTATATAAATAGTTAACATCCCCCTTTTACAAGTTATGTGCTTGAAAGCTCTCATGTAAGTTATGTGGCTCTGGCAGGTAGTATTTCATCCTACAAAGTCTACATCAAACTGGTGGTACGTCATAGAGTTAGCCCCTCGTAGTGCAAGGACGTATGAAGGCTACCATGTGCCAATCACAACGACATCAATGGAGGAGATCAGAGAAGATGCTCAATCAGAAGCCGCTGCGGTGGTGCCAGACGAGCATCAAGATGCTACTACTCTATATGGGGTGCATGCAGAGGAGCTACAAAATGAAACAGAGGATATGTGTTTAAACGGAGAGCTCTATATAGATATAGGAAGTTATGCTGAGTTATGCGAGGATGAGAGAGAGATCTCTTAAAGCCACAAATATTGTATTTGAACAATTTTGCTCCGTGCTGTAAAAGCTCTAGCTCTCTAAGTAGCTTCCATGGTGTGTAACGCTCTTTTCTACTCGCGCTCACATCTTTTGATTGAAAATTCTGAGTTTTCGACTTGCCTCTTCTACCACTCGATTCATTGCGTCATTGTATTTATATGCGTCATTACGTCATTGTATTTAATGGTCTTTGCGTCATTGTCTACTCTATTCATTCAATATTAAGTTTAAATATTCGTGTGTTTAATGCAGGTATGGATGATGAGGAGTTTCTTTCTTCTTTGTCACCGCAGCAGAGACAGTGGTACGTGGAGCGTCATCGCTCTGGCGCATCATCGCGCGTTCCTACACCATCCGCATCTCCCTCTCTTTCGGAGCATTCGGCGCGCTCCGAAGCTTCGGCGTCGACGAGACGAGCGTCACACTCTTCTAGACACCGGCGCTCTAGTGGTGGCGGTGGTGGTTGTTGTGGGGATTCCGCCACCGATGCCTCCACACCGCCTCGTGTTCGACGAGGCTCTTTACCCTCCCCTTCTTTGCCCGCCCCCACACCAGCCACAGCATCGCCGTCTACGCCAGGTTTTGCACGGCTGACTGTTCCTAGAAGCTACACACCTCTACCTACTCCGCCAGGAGCCACCCCACTCGACACTCCTCGCTTCGGGGCCCAGACGCCGGTGGAGACACCTGACGTCCGTACCCCCATCGACACGCCGCTAGAGACCCCTGCCGGGACACCCAGGTTCACGCGTCACCGGCCAGAGGGCTTGCCTTACTCCGTCGACATCAGCGGCGGCATCATCATGGATGATGACGGCAAGAAGGTGATCTCGCGCATGCGTGGTCTTTGCTCTCAGCTGTTTAGACACTATATACTAAACAAATGGAGTGAAGTACCAAGTGATTTAAAAAACAGAGTCATCAGCATACTTCATGATGAGTTTCCCGTTCCAACACGGGATCAGCGCTTCAATGAAGACCTGATGAAGATTCGAATGCGCGAATACTGCAAACACAAGCGTTCCGAAGTGCAAAAAGCAATCAAGAATGGGTGGAATAGGCCAGATTGGCTGGCCAAAGAAGATTGGAAGAATGCGAAGAAAGCAGCGCGCGAGAATCCCGACAAGTGGAAGCAACAAAAGGATGCAGCCAGAGCGCGAGTAGAGGCAGGGAGCTCGCACCACTTGGGGAGCGGTGGATGGGCATCATTTGAGGCCGATTTTGTAATTCTTTTCACATTGCTCTTTATGCATGTTCGATAGTTTAGGGTTTATGAGTTTTTTAGTTCTAACATAATGAAATCTTTGTATGTTTTGACAGTGGTCGATGACAGGACGTGATCCCACACCGTACGAGCGCGAGTACGCAGGCAGGAAGGGCTTAAACGCCCTGATGGACATTCTCAGTTCTCGCAGCGGCATGGTTAGTATTAGGGTTTACTCTTTTTTATTTTTTGTATTGTTTTATAAATGTCGTTATATGTTTATACTTACTGAAAACTGTCTTATTGTCTTTTTTTACAGAATCCGACAGATACGCCGCTTGGACGCGATGAGACGTCTGATTAGACGACGTCAGTTTAGCCGTAGCTAGATAGCATTAGTTTAGGGTTTCTCATAGCTTATGTATCATGAGACGGATTTTATACGTCTTTTTGAACCATGTATATTATTACATTTGTCACCGCAATTCCTTTTGCCAATCAATTCTTTATGCCTATGATGTTGTACAATTGTCATTATTACATTTGCCAATCAATTCAGTTTGTCTATGATGTGTACAATTGTCAATTTTGCAAACAATGCGTCTTGTGGGTGACTATTTTGGGTCTATTATTTACCTTTGCACTTTTTTTAAAAAGTGAATCAAGTACAATATGGTTGATGGGTGGCAGGCATTCAATGCCCTGCCACCAAAAAAATATTCTCTCAGGCGTCGCTATATGCGTCGCTATTTATGGCTCTGTAGCGTCGCTATATGCGTCGCTATACTCTTCTGTGAGAGCGTCGCTATGAGCGTCGCTATATAGCGACGCCTATAGCGACGGCTATAGCGACGCATATAGCGACGCTCTTGTAGCGACGCTTTTAGCGACGCTTATAGCGACGCCGGGGGTTATAAAAACCCAGTGTATTTCCGTCGCTAAGAGCGTCACAAGAGCACATAACCTCTTGTAGTGATTTCCGCTTAAATCAAGTAGGTTAAAAAATAGAGGACAATTGTTAATGCTCGTGATAAATGTAATCGCACACCATATCTTCTCATATTCTGCAAGGCTACACCTGATCACTGGATTTACATACTTCACTTGAAGAGATGGAAGAGAAGCAGCAAGGCCCAACTCTCCAAAGTTGTGGAGAATGCTGTCTCTGATGGCATTGGCGATGGAAGACTGCGAGAGAACAGGGCTCTCTCCCTCCCAAAACACCTCCATCATGAGGTATCGATCTTTCAACGCCACCATCTTCTCCCGAGCTACACTACACACGACTGCCTCGCATTGCTGCATCATTCTCTCTCTCTCTCTCTCTCTCTCTCTCTCTCTCTCTCTCTCTCTCTCTCTCTCTCTCTCTCTCTCTCTCTCTCTCTCTCTCTCTCTCTCTCTCTCTCTCTCGTTCATGAGCATGCAATCCGTCCGTGCGTGCACGGACGGATAGGGAGCTCAAGATATGAAAATTAAATTTTGGGAAAATTACCAAAATACCCCTCTAATTTGTGGAAATTCCCAAAATACCCTTCAAATTTCAAAAATTCCCAACATACCCCTCATATTTTGTCAAAAATTCCCAAAATGCCCTTCAAATTTTCCAAAATTCCCAAAATACCCCTCGTTGTGAGAGTAAATTTATCCAAAAGTTAAAAAAATTATAGCTTTTCATAAGAAGATGGATTGTCTATGGATACAAGATACTAAAACTAGAATTTGAGCTGGTTATGTCGATGAATTGCTTCACTACATTTAGACATAATTGTCTTTTTTTGGGAGGTAATTTGTGACAAATTACATGCTAAGCACTAGAACACGGATATACATTGTCAAAAAAGAATAAAGATTAGGAAATCATGAACAATCTAGTAAAAATAGATACTTGAAATTTGAAGGGTATTTTAGGAATTTCCACAAATTAGAGGGGTGTTTGGTAATTTTCCCTTATTTTTTAGTATTTCTTGTGTCACAAGGTGGCGTAGGATGGGGAAAAGGTCTCTCAGCTTAACCTTGAGCTGTTTGAAAATTCAAGAAATTAGTTACCTCAGAGGGGAGCAAAAATTGAAATTGTGACTTAGATTTTGCAAGAAAATAGAACGAATATGTTAAAAATATAGCTTAATTCATAGAGATTGGGGAGATTTTATTTGATGAAAAATACCCACATTGGTGAACACGCATGTAGTCCATCTGTGCACGTATTTTTCATCACAGCGTGGACGAGGACTGCGTGCTTGTCCATCAGCGTGGATATTTTTCATCAAATAAAAGCACTCCAATTTCTACAAATTAAACTATATTTTTAACATATCTGTTCTATTTTCTTGCAAATTACAGGCACATAGAATGTCTGCCCTTGGGACTACATGCGCCTTGCCCTAGTTTATTCCTTTAATGATTGTAAAAATTCTTTTATGTTCCTTACGCACTTGCAGCTCGTGGCAAGCAATTCTAGACGGCACAAAATATTGGATGCATGAGAGACAACTTGATCATCAACAGGATCACCCATTGCTAATTTTGTGAATTGGGAATACCAAGCATCTTGTCAACACTAACACATCTGGACAAAATACATATGAAGGTCCATCAGCCACACTTTCTGACACACAGGGCCAAACACAAATTAAACACAAACAACACACATCACTTTTTCTTGGGTCTTATCAGAGAGAGAGAGAGAGAGAGAGAGAGAGAGAGAGAGAGAGAGAGAGAGAGAGAGAGAGAGAGAGAGAGAGAGAGAGAGAGAGAGAGAGAGAGAGAGAGAGAGCAACCAAGTGAACCAAACAAGATTACTCGCACATGATAAGCATGATTGAGAGAAAATTCTTATGAATGATGATAAGAAAATTGGCTTTGATCTCAATAGAAAAGTAGGTTTCTAGCGCTTTTCCCTACTATGAGGATAAGATTGGTTCACATTAATCTCTCACAAGCTAACAACGATTTTTTGTTTACTCAATATGCTCTTGCAATATAGCTTTTATATAAATGAAAGGCTATTGATCAATAGTGTCTTTGAAGTTTTGTGGAATGTATAAGGTGGACTGGCTCATTCCCCCTATCAAATTGTGGAGGGTGAACTGGTCAAAGAGAAGTGGCTAAAAGGTATAAACAACATTGGGAAGTAAAATGGCCAAGCTCAATGACGATAATCACTTGGTATTTGTTGTGGGGGTTTATCCCTATTAGGAGTAAGATTCTTGACAAAGGTATTGACACAAACACTTACTCTGGGTGCAAAGTAGCTTTGGAGGATCCCTTCCATCTTCTCAGAGACTACCCTTCATTGCAGGGTCGTGTCGCCAAAATCTACAAATGGGTACACTCAAATAGTCAGATATTTCCATCCCAAGTAGATTTAGAAATCCCAAAACATTTGTGTCCTTGAAGAAACTTTGTAGTAGCTTGGCTCAATGATATCATGCATGATAGCAATGATCTTATATATTTGATATGGTCAAGAGTAGGGACAACATTGCAAGTCGAAGAATGTAAACATGCATTAAGTTACATTGGCTATTCAAGTGGTGTCCCCTTGTGGAGAAGCAGACTGCTGACCTTGGGTTGAAGCTATTAGATAAGAACTTAAATAGTGTCTTTTGCTAATGTATTGTACAATGCCTTTTTGGAAATTTTGTCCCTTTAAGGCACATCTAGTGCTTGAGGCTCATTGTAGATAAATTGAGGATTTAATATAGTATCTCTACTTACAATTGCTAGTATGGAATTTTTTAAAAATTTGTTGGCCACAACAATGGAAAAGACATTTCACAATGCCAATGGTTTTGGTTTCCTAATGCAACTCTCAAAATATAACAAATATAAAAATAAATACATACATGGTGGAATGGAATTCAAAGGACGAGAGCAATAGGCTATGATTTAACATCATTTTTTACATGTTAAAAGCTATGTATATGTGTTAGACATGGACTTAGGACTTTAGCTCAAAAAGTTTAAGTTTTGACTTTGTATCCTTTATATGTATTTGTCCTACCTTCTAAATTCTCATATAATTTTATACTATGTATGTGTGGTGATTTGCCCCTCCTAGCCCTCAAACAAGGAATCATAACACACCAACAAACAAGAAATGTCAAATAAATACTAGAAAGTATTTGAATTGATTTAATTCTTCATGTTCACCTTGAGAAAATAGGAATTCACATATTCATTATCATTGAGTATCCCTTAGCGATGGGGCCACCATAATTCACTAGCTAGATGAGGCTTTTTCTCGTTCCCTTGCCTTTCAAAGTGGAGACATGTGTAGAAGACTCAAGTTCACATGCACCCCATAGTGATTTTAGATGGTAAATCTTGAAAATTACATTCCAATATTATAGCATATCTATCTACTCAATTGTCTTTCACTGCATTTATCTAGACAATTCTTACCCCTTGTCTCTATTTCTTGTTTTTCTTATCAACATAAAGAATTTATTTTCTTTAGAAACTAGAGGTTGGTGTCTTTAGAGGTGAAAATTTTGCTTTTTTAAACCCCGTATGCTACATATTATGGCTGAAAAATGAAATAAATTAATGACGATGAATCTAAACTTCGTGAATATGTTTCCTCTAAACACAAGGAGTGTTTGAAGAGATGATGGTGTTAGTAAATAGAAACTCTTCATGAAGCTCAACATCCATGGACTCAACATGTTCCTCACAATTTACTGCTTGTTTGTAATCAAGGTTGCTATCAAATCATGGCTTCTTTAGACATATCCACTCAATGCCCTGCTATCAACTTCAATGTGTATGTCCCACTAGATAAACACTTTAGCTCATATATTTTATGTAGATTTTAAACACAATGCACTTATGATTGTTTCTCTCTTGACTTGAAAATCTATCATATGAAACACGGGGATTATACAGTTTGTTTTTTAAAGGTCATGAGATCTCTTCAATTTGGAAAAGGAAAAAGATACTTTAGGCTTAAAGATTGATAGGTGGAATGGGAACTTGGAAGGCAATGTAAATTGGAAGGTTGAATGTGGATTGGGAAAGTGAAGGTTGATATTATATGAAACAAAAAATCTCATGAAAGAAAGTCAAAGGACTTTGTACAACTACAAGATTTTGCAAAATTCTACCCACAACTTGAAAATACCAAAATATATTTTAAAATCCAATGCATTGTGTTAAGCACACGAGCCTAAAAGACCTAAATTTTTTGAAAAAGCTCTAAATAAGAAGCTCTCAAAAAATAAACACTCTTCGAAAAGTAGTAGAAGTAGAGTATTCTCCCAACTTGAAATCTATTTTTCCCACAGTGTACTGAGATAACACCTTCTTTCCATTGGCTAATTCAACTCTCATCTTTCTTGCAAGGTGTTGATTAAGTCCTAACCTCCTTAAACATTTAGGTGACAAGAAAGAATGAGTACTACCACAATCAATAAGAAGCTCAAATTTTTCACCTTGGTGATTTGCAGGTGTTTGAATGACAGCATAATGTTGTCTTGCTCTTGGGTTATCAATCGCAGTATGTAGAGTTGCTCTTTCCTCTTGTTCTTCTCCCAATGTTGGTTCTCCTATGATAGCATTGACTCTGGCAGCCATTCCGCGCCCTCGACCTCGTCCTCCATTTCTTCCTTCACGATTTATTATTTGTCCTCGTCCTCTAGCTCGATTAGGTGTATTTGTTGCGGAGACTCGCCTAGGACATACATTCCTGAAATGTACTAACTCGTTGCATTCATAGCATCTAAGATCTGCATTTTGAGCTCCATTTGCTGAAGCTGCAACTATTGGATGAGTTTGGTGAACTGGGTAAACTTGCCTTTGGTTCCACATCATTGGCCGTCTTCTCCTTCCAGCATTCCTTAAATTTCCATTTCGTAGCCTTGGAGAGTTTGACATGTCTTTAGCTAAAGGTTTAGCTCTTAAAAGAGCATCTTGCAAATTTTCAGGCCTCATGGCTTCTAGACGTGTATTTAGAGGAGAATTTAGCCCTTGGTAGAAACGGGCTACTTGTTGATCTGCGGTCATTGGCGGAGCATAGCGCCTAAGAGTTACAAATTTGGAGTAGTATTCTTCCACTGTAAGATAAAACTGACGTAAGTTGAAGAATTCATTCATCTTAAGGGATTCGTGTGCAGGTGGAAGATAACGTCCTTTGACAGCATACTTAATGTCTTCCCAAGTTTGAGTGTTTTGAGCTACTTGATTATCTTTGCAGTGTTGTTTCCACCAAAGCTTGGCATCCCCTGTGAGACGAAACATAGCCAACATTGCCTGGTTATCGGGAGTAGTACCAGCAGTATCAAAATAATCCTCCATCTCTTCGAGCCACACTTCAGCATCGCGCTCAACTAGGGCTCCTTTCCCTTTGAAAGAGGGAAGTTTAGCTTGCTTGAGAAGTAGCTTTTTCTCTTGAAGAGATGTGTACACCGCACTCTGTGCAATATAGATTAAGTGAAACTTTATTTGATACTCTAACTTTAATCCACTTTAAGACAAGACTTGATCACACAATAATACAAACAAAAGATAATATTAATCCAAACTTTATTTATATACACATTATTTACTACCAAGGTTGGTAGTCTTTAGGTACAAGGATTGTAATGTCTCTATATTTTGAGTTTAGTGACTACAAAAGGATAGGCTAAAGGATCAAAATAATAAGTTTCCTTTGACCCTTGAAAGCTACGAGATACACATATGGGTCGAATCCTACCACCATGGATAACTTTTGTAACTTGGTTATAGACCCATTGAGTCTGAGATATCTTTTCTCCTCCCAAGGTAATGGTAGCATCTGGATTCTTAGTACCAATGAAAAGATACACTTCGATGACTTTTAACTCCTCTGCCCAACGAAGTTTCTTGAGGTTGGTATCCATGCACCCTATATTGTCAGCATCGATGGTATAGATTCCTCCAGATGGACTCTAGTTGATACCCCATCCTCTATGCACCCTTGGAATAGGTGGTGCAAACACCCTATCCAAAATCATCATCACCCATTTTCGAAACTGATAATTTGGTGATTGGCATGCATTTTCAAACATGATGGTGAACACCTGGAATTTCTGGTAGGCTGAATGAACATTTTCCTGTACCAGGAAAGTTCAGTCTTCAATACCATATAAAAACTCAAAACAATTTTTCTAGGTTCTTCTATTATTTTAAACATTCGCATCCTTCAACATCCAAACATCAATCTAAAAATCTCCCCAAGCTTTAACCTAGGCTCTGATACCAGTGTGAGGTCTGTGCCCCTTGTCGAGAGGAGAGGAGTACCTTTGATAGGTCTCCAATCCTGATAAGGAAAAACCAACGGACATTGCCTAAGCTACTACGTAGCCACGGGCATCAACCGTTAGTGAAAGATTGGTCCTATCTCGCTATGGCGGAGCGTGACCACCATAACCCTATCTAAAAACTATCTATAATCAATTATACCTAAAAGTATAAATCTTAGAGTGACCAACCTGTGTGCTTTTTTCTCCATGTTTCAGAAGCACAGCCGCCAAGGTTTGTCTCTTTTAAGATTTATGACAAAAAAAAATATAGCATTGGAAAGTTACCCGAATCATCGGGTCCACCCGTCCATAGAATGATACCGTTGGGGTATCATTCTCCCACTTTCCACACCACACTCACCCATCTTTTGTTATTTAATTACTACCACACTGTTTAAACATACATGTTCCTTTACTTTATTTATGATACTCGTTCGTTAAAATAGCCCTTCAAACAGTATTACAAACAATAGTCAAACAAGAAGTCGTCCAATTTTAAACCAACAACCCTTGGATTAGGTTCACTCAAGAATCTCTACTGGTGTTATTATGTTCGATCGATAAATACATTATTTATAAAAACCCTTGTCCTCATGAGCGTCCCATACCGCTCGACAAGTACTCGTTGTGCTAATCTGGACGTACTCTCGTCACAGCAACAACGGTGCCAATCTGGGCGTCCTCTCACGCCTGGGCAACTGCCACATAATACCAGCACTAATAAGTAGAGATACTTGAGAAAAACCATACCGAAGGTTTTGGACAAACATTCTTTCCTATAGCAACCAGTTTCACCAGACAATCTTTCCTACTTGTCAAACATATGACGAGTTTCTTGGGGTTAAGCCCCGTGGTTTCGGTCCGTGTTTTCTTTTCATAAGGTAAATAATATATTCCTATGGTCTCGCATATGCAATGATGCATAACTTGAAACTGCAATACTAACCTGTACCATAGCTCCGATTGGTTCGATTGGTGGAGACATAGCATTTTCCGTAGGGATTCCACCGTTACTTGTACCAGCTTCATGATCATTAGCTCCTTGGATTCGAGCATGCTTTGGAGCCATTTTTTTTGTACTACACTTATGTTATACACTTAGAACTTTAAATTGGTCAATTTTTCTAGTAATCTTCTTGTTTTCAAAGAGAGTCTGTAATTTGAACCCTCGCCAACTCGGATTCACACTTAGTGTTGTTGTTCTACATCTCATTTCTATACATCAAATATTTTCTAATCTTAATTAATCAAAAATTTAGTGTGTAAATTACGAGTGAAAGTTTAGGAATGCATTACTTTTATGCATGACATTTCTAATCCAATTCTAACTTCAATTCTATACTTCAACTAAATCAATTTTTAGTATTATTCAAAATTCTATTTAACTTAATTGACAATAACAATGGTGAATGAGAATTTCATCATGTATAATAAGAATATGATGAGTTCTCTTATGTATTAACTATCAATTAACTATACATAAGTTAATAGTGAAGATCTACTAACTAGAGAGAGTAGATATACTTAAAGAGATTGGAGTAAAAGAAAACATACACACACATCTTTTCTAAATTTAATTGAATCTTACTAATCCATTAGAAAGATTAGAGTAAAGGAGAACACACACACATACTTTTCTAAAGCTAATTGAATCTCACCAATCTATTAGAGAGATTAGAGTAAAAGATAACACACACACACACACACACACACATATCCTTCTTAAAGCTAATTGAATCTTAATAATCTATTAAAAGATTAGAGTAATAATAGATAGCACACACACACACATAACTAATTGAATGTTACTAATCTATTAGAGAGATTAGAGTAAGAGATGGCACACACACACACACACACATGGCTAATTGAATCTTACTAATCTATTAGAGAGATTAGAGTAAGAGATAGCACACATACACATAGCTAATTGAATCTTACTAATCTATTAGAGAGATTAGAGTAAGAGATAGCACACATACATCATTCCTAAAGTTACTTGAATGCTTGATTAATACACACCTTATTAGGCCACTAGAGTTTTTGCTCTCTTAGTGGTTTGTGGACGCCTTCTCTCTAAGAGAAGTGGCAGCACTTCGTGAGCGCTAAAGAGGTAATCTCTATGTCTAAAGTGTGAGCATGGATGCTCTATTTATAACAAAAAAAAAAACGTCCAACTTTTTTTCAAAAAAAATTATTTTTAAATTATTTTTCAAAATATTTTTTTATTTTTTTATTTTGTTCCCAAAAATCATACCCGCGTTTTTGGTACCCTTGCGGTACCCATGAGCTTGACCACTTTGTCATTATCATCAAAAGATAAGGCCACACAAGCCCCCCCCTCATTAAGATTAGTCAAGAGTAGCCTCTCCTTTTTCATGTGACAGTGTGTCCCACTTTGTCCCCTCCTATGTGATCCATGTGCCTTCATTTGTCATCCCTGTGTATTCTTTTGTCTTTGTAATTATTTTATTTATTTTCTTAATGATAATTTGTTTACATTTTTAAGTTAAACTTTACAGTCTTATATTAACTTTACAGTAGTAAAAGAAAATTCTACAATCAGTAAATAAGTCTTGCAATAAGTTAGTTAGTGATTCATATAGCTAAACATGTTAGAATTTTGTAGCGTAAATTTTAATTTCTAAGTTTTCTCAACCTACGATTCATAGTTTGAACTCGAATATCTTAAATAAAGAGTGAGGGTTCAAAAAAATACAAATGCGTAATAGAACTTGTGTGCAATTTGAAAGTAGAGACCTTACAGCTAACTAGCTAGCTCTCTATGCTAGGTAGAACACAAGGCATGATAACTAGCATACTCCATATGCTAACTAGCATACCCAGTCCCCAACTACGATTCTAACTAGCATAACCCTTGTCTTAAATAGCATACCCATCATGCTAGTGAGCATACTAGGTGTTAACTAGCATAAGTGGTTTTAACTTGCATACCTTTTGTGTTGACCAACTAACTCTATATGCTATTTAGAACTGAAGGCCTGCTAACTAGCATACTCCGTATGCTACCTAGCAAACTCCATATGCTAACTAGCATAATCACTTTCTATTAGACAACGTACTTATCCTGCAATTGAGCATACTAGGCATGTAACTAGCATACTAGGTTTGTTAACTAGCATACCAGGTATGTTAATTAGCATATATATTGTGTTAACCAACTAGCTCTGTATGCTATTTAGAACCCAAGACACGCTAACTAGCATAGTCATTATGCTAACCAACACAATCCATATGCTAACTAGCAAAAGTCTACAGATCAGTATGCTATTGATCAGCATATACAAGTTACTAAGCACTAGAGATGCAATGCATAAAATACATAAGTCATAGTACAAGTATTTGATTGATCACGTGAGACTCGTCTAGGAGGTGCACTAGGTGTTCTATGTATCTTTTTCTCTCCATCCTCTTTTGACAAACATCCTTCTTGTTCGGTGAAACGGGAGTCTCCACTTTCCAAAATGTGTAGACCAATTCCTTAATTTCAATTGTGATAGGGCTATGACGGTGTTGAGTGTGACATGCAACCAATGAAAACAATCGTCCATCAACATCGGTCTTCGCCTGTCATGATCTCCCCTTGTGCAAGGTGCGACGATTGACATTTAGGACCCTGACAATTTTTGCAATAGGCATGTTTTTCTTTGAATTCAACATCATTTGCAATGCTGCATTCTTCAAAAACAACTCCTCATTGGAGCCTGGCTGCTTGACGGTAGCCAGTGTGTTGCGGACATTGGAGACAATTGCGGTTTGTATAGCAGTCTCCTCCTTGAAAGACTCATCATGGATCGCCTGAACATGCGGATGTTGAGCAACAAGATTCCAGATTTTCCACTTTGCTTCTGTACTAAAACCTTCTGTCCTACTCTTGAAAGCTCTCACAATCTCGGAGGAGATTTTCTTTTTCTCCTCATCATTGAGGGCATGATGTTGTCGCTCAAATTTCATTTGTTTCTACTCCCGTTGTCGTGCTGTGGCACGTATATAGTGGGAACGGGCATTAAATGATTTATCTTGTGACTTTTTGATGTATAAGTATACTTCATATAATACTCATATTCATAAATAAAAGCTTTCTACCATACCTTAGTATTACCTTTGAAGTAATATAAATGTACATTACTATTAGAAAGTACTGCAAGAGAAGTATCAATGATTGTGCCTCTTTTTGTCTGGGGGAAAAGCATTTGTATATTTCTTCTAATATCTCAGCTATACCCTACCATATATAAATTAGTTTATTCTTTTCACATTTATTTAATAATATAACCCTCAATAATGCATACCTTCTTGGATACATACAAGAGGGAAGGGCCTACTACAAGACTTTATGAAAAGGAAGATCCAAAGCTTCTTGGACCATCCCAATTTGAAAATCCCGACCTAAGGGCGTGGAGAAAAGGCCAAAACCAATTCAAGCTCTTTTAGTAGGCCAATTTTCCTTTTGAAGCATGTCAATCCGAGTTACAGGTCAAAAGTTACAGGGAAAAGAGTGAAAAATCCTCTCACAACTACACTGCAAGAAGAGATGGTAAACAGGTGAATCAAGTGAAAAAAGGTAATCTTGGTCTTTTTCCATAAAATAAGATATTTGGAGGATAAAAGACACAAGCATGTGAATGTGACACCTCAAAGATGCCTTGAAGGACAAGACGCACAAGTTGGGACCCCCTGCTGGAGCCACACAGAAGATGCCTAGGTGGGGCCCACATACATCATGCACCGACATGGAGCCTCAACGACCAAAGATGCTGAATTTCATGATATTTTGAGTCCTAATATTTCCCATTTTAAGAAATATCCAAAGAACATTTGATTTGGGCTAACTCTTTAGCCTAATCAAGTGATTATGTAAAACATGGCCCCCTCACCTATAAAAAGGGCAACCTTCTCTTCATTGGGGCAAGTTATGAGTGAGTGAGAATAGCTCGATTCCATAGTGACACACTCATCTTAGTGCCACACTTTCTCTTGAAGAAAGGCTGAAGTCTTGCCTCATCTTCTCTCTTCATTAAGGTGGTGGCGATTGCTCTCATGTAAGATATATGTTGCTAGTTTTACTTTCATTTGCATATCTTGTCCAATACTTGTCTCTAACTCTAACTCTATCTCTCATTATCTATCTTTAATACCACCACCACACTTAGATCTATCTCTAATTCTATCTTACATCCCCTTTGATCTCGCTTGTTGTGTCCTAATTGTTTCATTGGAAGGTATTCAAGCAGCAACCTTGTCAATGTAATGAGTACAACCTTCTTGCGGGAAACAATTATGAGCACAAGGTTAGTAACCATATCTTCATCTTCCACAAGCATCTCTCTCTCTTAAGGTTCTCATTCTCTTCCACAAACTCTAGAATCTCCTTGCTACAGGTACTTCTCTCCCCGCAGTATCCTTATTGCCTAAGGGCAACAATAGGGCTTGGGAGACAAACTCTCTTCTTCTTCTCCTTTCACTTCTTTCACACCTTTATCTTTGAACATACTAGGTATATCATTGATGAATAACCATAATCCACATAGAGGTAATTTCTTTCAATTCCATTCAGTGCAATCTATTAGGGTCAACATTTGGATAAGCCAAAAGATTCACTTTCAGCAACGCATAGTGTTTCTATTTGGTCGTGAAAGGCTCAACAAAATACTTCTCTCACCAGATCCCATCATACTACCTATTATTGACTATGAATTCTCTTTTGATGTGAATGTGGTTATTTTATTATGAATCAAGAGGATTTGTACTCACAACTAATCCCAATCGCTAAACAAAACATATACATTATAGTAAGCACAAAGCTACAGTTCCAAAGAGCAATCCGCAGCTTATTTGGACAACAAAGATTAAATATCATTAACTCATCCATTAACCCTTTTATCCTACCCATGATACGATATGATCATAATCTCGATGTTTTCATTTTTGTTTTGTTCTCACTATCTTTCATGAGTTCTCTCCATCACGTGTGTGTTTGTAAGGAAAAGTGAGCGGCTTCTTTGGCTACATTTGTTCTTTAGCTCTAGAAGCTATGTTATCTACATCTTAGCTCTTTCTCATAACCCTTGAGCTTCCTCACAAACTCTCACAGCAAGAGGCCCGGTGCCTTCCTCGCAAGACCGCCTACTTTTTGACACCGTTGTTCCCTCTTTCTTACTCTCTCATATTCCTTAATTACAGAAAGAGTTGGATCTTGGGAGTTGTAATTCATTGCCTGTAGTGGCTCTCTTCTGCTTTTTCCTGAGAACTATAGACGTGCATAGCATGTTACTTACTTAAAATCACTTGAATGTATAGCTGTCAACACTTGATGTTGTAATACACACATACTACGAACAAATGCCCTCACAAAACTATAGATGTGACCAACAAAACCAATGAATTCATTTGAAGTGGGTGGGCTACACATAAGATTTGCTTATCATCAGATTACAGTACGGCTCGATTTCCAGCATTGGAGCTAGTGGCAATAATGTGTGCTGGTTCTCCATTTCTGTAGGTCTGTGTCAGAACGAGAGAAAGAGCTCAGCTTTGACAACAACTAATCTCTCAGGTAGGATTCCCGATGCAAGGAACGAATAAATGAGAGAGAGAGAGAGAGAGAGAGAGAGAGAGAGAGAGAGAGAGAGAGAGAGAGAGAGAGAGAGAGAGAGAGAGAGAGAGAGAGAGAGAGAGAGAGAGAGAGAGAGAGACTCCCCACGTCGTCTTCAGTAACTGAAAACGGAAGCACATGAGGAGGGAAATTAATTTTAATGAATAATTTGAAATTCAAAGGACTTGCCCATCCGTTTTCATTATATGCTAACAAGCACAAGTAACTAGCACTACTCGGGACAACATATTCAGTGACACGTTAACATGATTCTACCTGGCACTCCTGCTCTTCTTTTTGTTGTTGTACTTTTTGATTGAGATTTGCCATCTCGTTGTTCACTTTCTTCGTCTTCTTGTTGGATTCCTCTTTGGCTTGCTGTATATCTTTCATGGACTTCTCTTGCAACGATGAATAGGAAGCAAAGAGATGTTTACTTGCTTCCCTTTCATTGACGAAAGCTGAATACAATCTCCAAGTTTGTCTCTTCCATCTCCAATAAAACGTAGAAGCTTAGTGACATTACGAAAGGGTAGTGGTGCATTGGTCATTGGATCACTAGGGTAAATATGGCCATCAACCTATAAGCTGATTACCTTGCACCCAATGATCCGTAGTTAATTTGCAGCATTGGGATTCGATGTGCCAAGTCGCACAGTAGGCATACTCTTTCTCCAAATCAGCATTTTACTTGATATTGTTTTGGCCTATTAGTAATGTCTTGCAGTGGAGGGGGATTGAATGACATATTTTCTAGATAATGTGTAATGGTGACTGCTACAAGCAAGGAAAGCTGGTTATGGAGGGAAAAAGTGGAAAGTACTCAAAGATAGTAGAAAAATTATGTTGTGGAGGGAAGAAAGAGAGAGAGTGCAACTCAATCTCCTTTGAATTCAAATTGTTGATCATGAGAGATTTAGAGAGAGAAATGCTGCTGCACACAGAGATAATGGATTTTTCCATTGCTCTCACCTGGAGCTAGAGTGGGAGAATCATGAGAGAGAGAGAGAGAGAGAGAGAGAGAGAGAGAGAGAGAGAGAGAGAGAGAGAGAGAGAGAGACATTAAAGGAAGAGAGTGGGAGATAGAGTAGATCTGCAACCTTGGAGAATCTGTACTTTTTTTCTAGATGTAGGCAACATAGAATATCCTCTCAATGATTGGGAGGTGGAAGTGACAAGAGAGAAAAGGGGGTGAAAGAGAAAGAGTTGGCTCACATTTTAGAGAGAGAATTCAATGAGAGAATATGTAAAATCTGCTTTTTTGGCAGGGGAGCTGAAAAAGTGCTTCTTTTAATGAGAACTAAGTGAGAGAGAGTGTTTTATATGTTAGAGAGAGAGAGAGGAGAGAGATGGGAAAAAGACAATTAGAAATTTGACTACCCACCTCTCTTTTGGGTAAAACTAGCCTATTTTCAAATGCAATATATAGAAATGGTATTTTTGAAAATCTTAGCATAGGCCTTTTTGCCCTCTCTTTTAAGCTTGGTCAAACTTGGCTTAAGCTTTAAGCATTTCCTTAACTTCCAAATAAAGAGGCCCTCCTATACCCCATTCACTTCCTAATGTTTACTTTCCATAGATACAAAGCTCACATAAATTGAAATCAAAATAGTTTACCACAAGTAATTAGCCCAAACGTTGAAGGATTTTCATTCCTTTCTGGCTCATATGGTCTAGCGGCTATGCCACAACTAAGTAGAAGGCTCCTTGTCTACATAGATAGAACTCTCTTTGACTGAAGAGACATATAAAGAGTACAATCATCCAGATTTGTGAGAGCATCAAGCAGACCAACTGGCACCAAAATCTTAGTCAGTTTAGGAACATGGTGGGAACATGTCTTACTCCACGAAGCATAAATTTAGTGCCATTTTTCATGCATAACTTGACATCTCCCATACCGCATATATCAAGATGACATGAATCTCCAAGATTGACTAAACCATGCACAATAGTATATGTGGAGAACCATTCCCTATGGGGAGTAACATGGAAACTGGCATCTAAATCAATGATCGCTTTTGCGCATAACTCTCATCAAGATCCACTAACGCATCTGGACTCAAATCGGAAGTGAGAACAAGCACATCACGTTAGAAACAACATTTGGAGGTGGAGATTCAACCACATTGATCTCGTCTATCTTTACATTGTTCTTTGGAGCATCAGACTTTACAATAGATTTGTCCTTTTCACGCTATAAAAGACAAAAATCTTTCTTTAAATGTACTTTCTTACCGCAATGATAGCATTCTATATTTCTCAAATCACGGCCTCAACTCTTGCTATAGTTGTGGCGATCCTTATGATCCTATGAAAGACCACGGGGCTACGACTACGTCCACCTCTTTGCCTATGGAAATTATGGACACTTTCCATATATGCATCTCCATGCCCACCATTATTGAGAGATTGGCATCTAATCTCCTCAATGAGCAATGTACTAGTACCATTATTGAGTTTTAGTTTACCGCTTGGTGTGGTGTTATGTTACTGCCTTTTCTAACAAAAATCTTGTTTTTCTAATGAACGTGCATTGGCATGAGTGGGCTTGCATAATCTATAGGTACATTTTTACTAATATATGCATAGGTAATGAACACATGCTAGGAACATGGTACATCATGCTACTGGTGAGAATTATGATATACTGATTTCACTCAAAAATCTTGTTTTTTTTACTTTGGGACTTCTTGGGCTGAATAGCCATAGACAATTTGTTTTGAACAGTTTCTAAGAGGGAAATATAACTTGGTGTTTTGGTAAATGTACAGAATGTAAGTTGTATAATGATTTGAACATGAGCAGCCTGCATAGAGATACTAATTGGCTCAATAACTGTTCTTTACTGGTATTAATGATCTTTTGATGATGGCTTGTCGAGAAGATATCACAATGGTTAGCATGAAATGTTCTCAGAAGGTAAGTATGTTCTTAGAAGGTAAGTATGCTGTTCTTGGCGAATCCGGAAAGAAATTGTTGGGTATGACTGGCCAAATACATACTTTTACTATTGGAAGAGGATACCAGTTTTCTCTTTTGGGGTTTCTAAAAATAATATGCTGGTGTCTATCAGGAGAAAGTATGTGTTTTACTTTCAGTAATTATGTCTTATTTTATTGAAAAAGGATGTACATGGATAACAACTGGTAGACCCATTTACCTGCAATGCTGTTTAGGCACTAACTGAGCAGTTGTTTGCCTTTACTGTGGATGCAGGTATGTAAAGGTCTATCTTGTCTTTTTGGTGATTGGGGATATGCTCAGCTGATGACTTGGACTTTGGATCTCTCCTAACTTTTGTATCTATTGGGAGGAAGTGTATTACTAACTCCTCCTCACTTGAGATGTATTATTGTTCTGATACTTGAATAATGATATGCCTACTGGCTTTAACTGGTTCTTTTTTTGTCCTTGTACTTTTTCTAAAAAGTCTCTTGTGCGATCTGTAATAAAGTTACCTATATATATATATATATATATATATATATATATATATATATATTATATCTATCTAGGTATACACACACACATACATACACACACACACACACACACACACACACACACACACACACACACACACACACACACACACACACACACACACACAATGCTATTAACTATGTAATCAACCCAAGAGGTATGGTTTGAAACCAATTGAAAACCTTACCCTTTAAGTTGGTTCCAAATCCCACAAACTATGGAAATAAAAAATTATTTCTTCCTTTAATACTTTCTTGAGGCTTGCTAAGTGGTCATATATGTAATGGAAATGGCCTATGAACTTTGAGAATAATGGAATTAAGAGAATTAGAGTGAGCATTTTTGTGAGACTACTTGGAGAACATAGAAGGTGAACTTAATTAGCGGTAGCAACATAACCATAATATCTAATTAACTTGGCATGAACAATACTTTTTCAAGAGAGAGAGTTTAGAGAACTTGACAATAGTTGAGGATAGGATTTAGGTGGAGCCGCTCCCCCCTCTAATAGGCTTTTGTATTATAGATTCTCCCATCAAGAGAGACTTGGTACAATACAATATTTGTGTTCCTTGTGACCTAGGTGATGCAATGAAGATGGAAAGCTTCATGCAATCACGAGCATTAAAAAAACTTTTTAAAAGAATTAACCATCCCCGGCCTCAGTCCCAAGGCCTCAAACACCCTCAAAGGTGGAGAGAGCTAGCGGGGAATGAGAGTAGGGAAGAGGAAGAAGAAGCATTCAATAGAAGAAAGAAATAGCTCCTCACTTATCATCACTCTTCTTGCTTAACATAGCATAATAGCATAGTAATGAAGCTGAAGAAGGTGGCAAGCTTAAGCATTGAAGCATGGATCTTGGTTGGATTTGCATTCCATAGCCAAGAGTGTTGGTGTAGGCTCTCAACTCCTCAACAAGCTTACAGAAGGAGCTGGAGCTCTTGCACTTTGCACTTTACACAATGAGAGAGAGAGAGAGAGAGAGAGAGAGTGGGAGAGTATAAGGATGCCGAAATCAGTCCCCCCTCTCATGATTGGTCACCCCCCCCCCCCCCCCCCCCCCCCCCCCCCACCCCCTCTCTATCTCTCTCTCTTTTGTATTGTTTACTTATATCATTTGGAAAAGTGTCCTCTTTCCCTCTTTGAGAGAAAGATCTTAATTATTTATTTAGATGCATCTAAATTCTCATTGAACCCCTTTAAAGACTATCCAATAGGATTTAAGCACATCATGAGGGAAAATAAAGAGGCACTCATATGATCCATTCTCTTTCTAGTGTCTATAAAGGTTGATTGTACTATTAGCAACCACATGTATTGTGTCCAGATCATAGATTTAGACGTCCTTTATATAAAAATACTAATGATGATCTTTACTTTGTTTTATGGTGGCTTGTGACCAACCTTTTATTAGACACTTTTGACTTCCAGTTATGTATAAGAATGTGTCAACTACAAGAGTTTCTAACTGACATGAGCCTCGACACGATTTTTTGTGGGGCCTAGAAAATGGGAGAAACTTTAGTATTTCAAGACAAGTGTACACAAATGGCCACTAATTGAATGACAACATAAAGTACTTCAAAACAATGGAAAAGAGAAGAGCAAGTAAAGAGATGAACATTGTAATATGGTAATGTTGAACCATAATATGCACTAATCCCTAAGCCTCACATTAAGGTTTAGGGGAGCATTGAAAGGTTGCATAAGAAGTGGTGCCAAGAGGCATGGAGAAGTTATAAAAAGAATCCATTCTTTGTATCAAACACCAATCAAATAAATCAATGAATCATTGTGCCATTCTCTCTATCTCTCTCTCTCTCTCTCTCATATCATCTCTCTCATGGCCGCTCACTAACCGCCACCATTCTCCTTTTTCTCCCCCTTCTTTGATTGGTGATCCCTGTTGTGTGTGTCTATATAGATATGGTAACAAACTCAGATCATTGAGGAAGAGATGGAAAGGTGGTTAGGCTTTGATAGCTCTTTGTTGACATGGTCTGGGTTCAGTTCCTACTACTTCCCAAATTTTGTGCAGGCAAAACAAGAAACTTCAAACTGCACACAGGGGAGTATTGAACCCACTACACGGCATTCATAGTCCTTAAGCATAACCACTTCGGTAACTGCCCTGAGTGATCTTGTTTTGACTTCAACACATAGTATAATATGTTTGTTATGTGAGTGCCCCATAAAACTGCCTTGGTTGCAGCGCAATCACAACATAGCATACATACATGTCTGGAACAAAAGACACAATCTTCACTTTGATGCCAAGAGGCGCAACAAACACCACTGCATCTACATAACTACATATTTAACGATTATCAATCTGTGTGTTTTCTATGAGCGTTGTCACATAAAGGCCGACTGCGAAGAGGCAATTGGCTACTACCATTATTGCGCATGATGATGAATGCAATTAAACCACAACCAAAGTTGCCTGGCTGCCATCCTTCTCAATCCATGGCGCAACCACTTTGGTAATGAATCTTGTGTTGAATTGAATGTAAACTCAATATAATATCATGTTTGCATTTAACTATAACCGTCGACTACGAGGAAGCACTCGGCTAGTGCAGGAATTTGTGTGACTAAAGAGGGAGCCGCGTTGTGACACTAAATGGAGATATGAGAAACAACAAAATGTTGTGGCTGGGATAGCCTTATCGTGTTCCAAATTCCACATTTAACAATATTTTTTTTTTTGTATCTTCTCTGTGAGCGCCATGTAATTGCCGAGTACAAGGAGGAAAATTTGCGAGTAGCAATGCTGCATTAAGCAAGTACATGAGCCCACCACTAGCTTGGAATACAAATTGTCTACATAAGTGTTTTGTACATGGGAAATCGAGCTAAAATCTCAAGTATTTCTCCCACCACCATGATGAAGGGTTCCTCCCTTTCTATTCTATTGTTTCACCTTTTTGGCCCCTTTGTATTGCCTTTCATTTGTGGTATTTCTTTGCTATAACTTTAGTAGACACCTTCAATTGAATTCTTGGTTGTTGAGGTTTGGTTCCCGGCCACTTGAATTTCCATCTTGGTATGGTTGCTCTTGGTCTGCAATAGCCACTAGTGATTGATTATATCTCCCAAAGGCACTCAAATATTGCAGATATAATCACTATGAAATTCCATGTTATTTAATTTTGTTTTACACCTTCTGCAAATCAAACATGAACACCAAGATGTCTACTCCATTGTAATTTTTTGGTAGCTATGAGAGCAAGCACACTCCTGCTAGAAATTACTTGCATAGTGCATATTTTACACACACACACACACACACACACAGATGAAAGAGATTTTGTAGCAATTTTGGAAAGAGATCTCAAAAGTGATAGGGATCTATAGTAGGGAAGTTGATGTTGACATCAAGAAAGAGGTTACATAACTTGAAAGAGAGATGCAAGTTTGGGAAGAGAGAAAAAGTGGGGTAGGGAACCTTTTTCAAGGAAGGAGATGTTGGAGCTATGGAGAAAGAGGTTGCAGACCTAGAAGGAGATGTTGAAGCTATGAAGAAAGAGGTTGAATATCTAAAAGGAGAGGTTGTAACTATGGAGAAAGAGGTTGCATACCTAGAAGGAGATGCTTTAGCTATGAAAGAGAAGGTTGCAAATCTAGAAGGAGATGTTACAAAAAGGTGTGCTATCATGAGAATAGGATAGGAGAGAGAGATGTCAGAGAATTTTAGAGAGAGAATGGAGAAAAAGATTGCAAATTAACACTTTCTAGTAGCTGAGGGGAGAGAAAGAGAGCTTGGGAAACTTTTGGAGGGAGGAATGGAAGAAGACAGAGAAGACAAAGAGGGAATAAGAGAGGGAAAGTTTTAATTTTTAAAGTGTTAACTGAGTCAACGTCAGTTAACAAAAGCTACTAAAGACCAAAGACGTACGGATGCACATCGAGGATGAATATGAAGAAGCAGTAAAGATTGGATTTACACATTTTCCATGTTTTCCCAAAATGGTCACGTATTGTAAATTCCCGATTTATTTCAAGCCATTGTAATATTTCTAATGTGTTACGGGCTCAATGGGAGTTCCAAGTTGGTTGCAGATTTAGTAAGTGGTGAGCCCTAAAGGCCTTGGGTGCCCGTACATTGCATATTTTTAACGTAGGTATATAAGGTAGTGTGTAAGAGAAATTAGGGTTCTCAAGTCATTTGTTGAGATCACTCTTTGGTGAGAGCTCTTGAGGTGTGTGGCTATGGAGTCCTTGAGCTTCTCCTTGCTCATGAGACTTGATTAACACTAATCAATGATTCATTTTCTCTCACTATGCCTCTCTCTTACTTCTTATGATTGCCTATGATGCTTACATTAACTAGATCTTAACTAATTAGTGGTTAATCCCTCTCTAATCTTGTGTGATTGCTCTCTTTTGCTTGTGTGTGCATGTAGGTTTGATTGGAGTGTGGTGCTTGATAGATCTATGTGTATGTGCTTGCGATTAGTGTGTTGCATGATAGGATTAGTGTTGTGTGTGTTTTGCAATCGTAGTGTGTGTGATTGGGTTGATTAGAGGTGAAGAGAAGTGGATATGGAGATTTCCCTTCATTGCGGCTTAGCTCCTCCATAGGCCAAGAAGCTCACCTTCTAGAGTTAACCATTTGTGCTGCCACGATTAGCTCACTAACCATGTGAGTGTTTCCATGCCCTAGCCGGGTAGCTCATCCCTCCGGATTGATAATTTTGTTGGTCATTGGAGCTATTGTAATGACGGGACCCCCAACATTTGGCGTCATTTCTGGGGACGATGGCCTACGCTACTGTAATTGTGGCATAAACGAATGCGTTCCCTCACTAATTTCACTAGTAATTCACTTGTGTGTTTATGTTTTTGTGGATTTTGAATGTGTGTGCATGAAGCATTGTGTTCATAATTCCCTAATGTGTGACCATATCTTGCCAATTATGTGTTTACACACACTAATTTCTCACTAACCCTTTGCTAATTTGACTAATTTTTGCTAACTTACTAATGTGCTATGAAGGATTGGAGCAATCGACCATCCAATTTTCAATGGAAAGATAAGGTGGTATTCTCAACCTCCCTAGAATCTAGAGATGTGTAGAATTGTGTAGATATCCCACCAAGATGCAATGTAATGCTATGCTATGTTGATGCAATGCAATGTTGATGTTAGGGATGGAAAATTTTGCGATTTTTCATTTTCACGCCGTCGTAATGCCAAAATGTTTAAGAATTGGCGGCACATGAATTTGATAAGTTTCAATTGCTAATCAATGAATGTGTGTTGCAAATTGGATGCCTAATCGAGTTAATTTCATGCTTGGATGGTCAATTTCAAGTGTGTGTGCATTAAAATCAAGTGTGTGTGCATTCTAATTGAGTGTGTGTATATGCTAATGTTAGGTGTGTGTGCACTATTTCGCCCATGTTTGAGCACGTAGAAATCAATGTGTGCGTTATGATTTTTGAATTGTGATGATTGATTGGTGTTGTGCTCATGCCTAACTATTGATTTGTGAAGTCACATTGCAAATCGGACAAATTTAACCCTTTTGTGTGCACGCCTAAAGATTGGTAAAAACTGCCAATTTTTTTGTGTGTGTGTGCCTAAAAAGTGTGTAATTTGCATGGTTAATTCAATGTTTTGATTGCATAAATGATGTGTGTAATGATGAAATGATGCGTTTTTGTGCTCAAAACAGAGATTTACACAATGTAATTGCGTCAATTTTTTATCGATTTTTGTCGGTAATTTTGCCGGTTTAATTGCCTATTCTTGATTTATTTGATAAAATTGTTGGCAATTGAATTGATGTGATTTTGGCAATTTTAATTGACTGCACTATTCCTTAATGTGTGGAGAATTTGTAGAATAATTTTTGGGTATTTTTTGGATAATTTTTGTAAATCTTTGGTAAATTTTTGCTAACTTTTGCATTAATTTTTGAATAATTCCATTGAAAATTGATTTTGCAATCTTTACACGCTATTTTGTGTGTACGTATTTATGTCATAATTTTGTTCATATTTATGTCCTCCGTGGTCGAATTTTGAGCATTTTAATATTTTCGAGGGTCGGGTGGAGAATTTTGTCGACTTTGGCGTTTTCGGTAAAATCTGCTATTTTCAGTGTGCATTTGCGTGTCGGAAATGATTGCTTGTGAATGTCGGTGATTTCCTAAGATTCCTAGAGTTTTTCAAGAATTTTTTTTGGACTTTTCTGGCAAATTTTGGAATTTTCTAGTGATTTTTTGGAGTTTCGGCTAATTTTCGGCCTATTTTTTGGCATTTTTTAGAAATTTGAAAATAAAAAATAAAACATAAATAAAAGAAAATCCGTTTCGGGCTTCGATACCGTGCCTTACGGCGCTCTTCTTCTTTCCTCTCCCAGTGAACCATCCCCACACTCTCACTCTTTCTCTTCCCGTCACACCTCCCTTGTCTGTCTCTGCAATGCGTGAATCCAATGTTAGAATAAAAACCGGGGTATAATGTATTTTAACCGGTCGAATTCATAAAATCTCGGTTAGATTTTGAGCTTGCCTTGAAGAAAACCGAGAAATTTCCACAAGTTTAGTGTAATTACCAGCGAAAGCTTCAAATCTTGACCTCGTGAGAACACCCTCTCTCTCTCTCTCTCTCTCTCTCTCTCTCTCTCTCTCTCTCTCTCTCTCTCTCTCTCTCTCTCTCTCTCATTCTCTCTTCATTGCCAAGAACGAGTCTCTGCGGAGTTTGTCGGGCTCTGCCCCACCTCCCGCCTTGTCGTACACGCACGCATTGTTGAGACAGGTGAACCCCGCTCTGTTCTCCCTGAGCCTGCGCGCGGGCACACGTTGCCCCTGCCAAGGCGCTGTCCACTCCGTTTCCCTCACCTCCTGCTACGCGCCGTCAGGGAATCATATCGGTAGGTCAATGCCAGGCCAGCAGGTAAGGTTTTGTTTAATAAACAAAATAAAAAAAAACAAAAAACAAAAAACAAAAAAAATAATATCCAAAAAATCCAATAAAAATCACAAAAATAATCAAAAAAATAAAATAAAAAAAGGCTTCTAAAAATTACAATTAAAAAAAAAAACAACAAAATAGAAACTAAAAATTTCACAAAAAACAAAAATTCAATAAAAAACAAAAAAAGGGTTTTAAAATCACCAAAAAAATCTAGAAGAACATAAAAACAATTTAAAAAAAATCAAAATTCAATAAAAAGAATAAAAAATTAAAAAATAAAATACAAAACTCATAAAAAATTTAATAAAAGAGATAAAAATTTACCAAATTTTTTGAAAAACATAAAAAATTGACAAAAAAAGAGAAAATATAAAAAATTCACAAAAAAAAACAAAACACATAGAAAATCATTAAAATTCCAAAAATTCCACGAAAAAATCACAAAATGAGTGAAAAAGTCAAAAATGGATTAAAAAAATCCCATTAACACAGAAAATTCTAAAAAAATAAAAATTTACAGAAAAAAACCACAAAACAAATAAAAAACCTCAAAAAATCCATTAAAAATCCTAAAATTCACGAAAAAAATAGAAAAATTCATAGAAAAATAAAAAGCACATAGAAAATCAAACTAGTCTTGCTTGGTGTGCCTTGCTATATAACATCTATAGAATATAACAGGACATGCAAATTGACTTTTAACAGCTAGCACTGGAGGGAACAAGAGCAAGGCTAATTTGGGAAGGGTGGCATTGCGTGAATGGATATACACTCCGATGACAAAGTGCCCAATAATAATACAAAAGTAAGGGCAATAGGAGTGTCTATTCACTACTATGATACAACACATGCATTCACTACTTGTGTATTCACTAGTGTAATACATCACATACATTTGGCAAGCAACCGTATGCAAAAATTTGTGTGTAACTCACGTGCAGATGTTGGTCAACATTGAGTGTATAGTTCTGAAAATGAGATCCAAATAAACCACAGCAAAGGAAGTAATACGAAAAATTCTAAAACAAGCAAGTAGATAAAGCATGAATGAACTACAACAGTAAATGAGGTACTTTACTCACCTGCAATGTTGTACTCCTTCTTTTTGATTGTCCAATCAACAGGCCGATATGTGAGTCAAGCTACAACAAAAGTAATGTGAATAGTTAAACATATCGTCTTGCAATGAAACGTCACACGGAAAGTGCAAAGTATATTGTGCACGTCATACAGAGGTTCCATACAAAAGTATGGTAGAGAGCTGGCACTGTGGTCTCTCCAAAAAATTATAAGAAACGAAAGCCATGCCCTGCCCCGTAGCGTTTATGTGTTGTGCCAAGAAAAAGCATGCGCATGGAAATTTGGATGCAAATAATGGACCTTGCAATGTTGTCGAGCTCGAGTCGTGCTTGTGCAATTGGAACGTGCAGTGTTGTGAATTTATGTCCTCCCTGCCATACACAAAACATGCAAATGTAACTTTATGCTCTATGTCCTATGATCAATATTACCTTCTCTCTCTCTCTCTCTCTCTCTCTCTCTCTCTCTCTCTCTCTCTCTCTCTCTCTCTCTCTCTCTCTCTCTCTCTCTCTCTCTCTCTCTCTCTCTCTCTCTCTCTGAGTTGTAAGCTGCTACAGTCAGCAATTATGTCTTCTTGCCTCGTTGTTGAGTACTAACCTGCGTTATGTATCGATACCAAATTGATGTTTGCATTTGCAACCATCTGAACTTGATTTGCTAATTGCTGTGGACATGGACGTTTGCTCATAGGATCCACCACCGAATCGTGGTTATTGGCAAGAAAGGAGCTCCGAAGCAATAACTACTATGCGTTCATATCCACATGACCGGCATCACATGCTTCGTATGAATCTGCTAAAGAAAAATGCTACAGTTTACTATTGTTGCTAATCTCAACTGCGGCGGCATTGGCTGCCGCATGCACGCGGTTTAGAAAGAGAATCTCTTTACAAGCCGCAATATTGGCCATATTGTCTGTAAATTTTTTGTTATCCCACCCAGATGTTGAATGGCCAGCAGTGAACTACTGCTGGAGGCTAATAGGTGTTGACATATGGATATGCCTGTCTCCGTAAATTCCATTACTATGTAGTCCTTGTTCTTCGGCTTCTCCAACATCAAAGATCTTTGTGTGGAAAAAAGAAGTAGCTTCCTCTTCTGCTCTTTGACTATTCTTTTGATCCTAGTCGCCAGCATAGGCACCTACATGATTGAATACTTGACTTCCACTGCAATGCTACTGCATCTCCTTGGAGCTACACATTAACCAACTCCCACGGACACCATATTCTACGTTGAATTGGTCATGAGAGATGTTTCTGTTTGTTTGCAGATCGTTCTGAAATGCTTGCCTCATAATGTTTTTAGATAGGCTATCAACAAAGTTGGACGAGGAGTGCGAGTAAAGTCAACAACTCATCAGACCATGACTTTCACTAGTCGTAATATTCCCCAATGCCTTCCCCTCGACATGAGTTGTCTGCCGCTAATCCCCCTCACACTCTTTGCTAATTAAAAGCACAAGCAACTAGCACTGAAGCCGCTGGCTTAATTACTTGAGGATAACCATCATAAGCTTTTCTGCTCTCATGTCCACTTCGATGTTTATTCTTTCCATTTATTTGGTCTCTTCCGTCTGCATCGCCAACACCCTGATAGCATCAGCAAAAAAATGTGTTGAACGGGCATGAGAAGGCAATGAGTTTCGGCGGTTCGAGTCCAGATTAGGCCAAGTGATCATTGATTGAAATCTGATGATCTCCTGTTTCAGTAGCACTAGAACAGAACTCCGCCATTTGTTGATCGCACAAAATATCTGATCTTTGAGAATGCTCATCACTTCGGCAAGCATCCGAAGTACTCTCTAGCTTGATAATCTACGAAATATAACAAGGGTTTGAAGGTCTTTGGTAATCTTTTCCGATTCTGAGTGGCTTACAATTGCAAAGGCAAACTGCACGGAAAAGAATTGGTGTGAATCTTGAGAATTAGGCATGGGGAAACGAGTTGAATCATACTCAGCTAGCCACTGGTTCTTGTTGCACACAAAGCTGCTATGAAAACTATTGGGGAACCTACGAACTGTTCGTGGAGAAGATCACCTGGTAGCTTTTTGTACGGAGTTTTATTTAGAGCGTTTCATGCTGCTTTTCTGTGTTGCAAACAGCGCATGGTGCTGCTTTAGTGTTGCACGCTTCGCTCGTTCTTTTTTAATTAAAAAAATTTGTTTTTCCCATGGCACCTGGTTGCTTGTGGCTGCAGATAGGGGGGAAAGAACCTTTGGCTCACCAAGTAAAAATTCACCCAGAAAATTAGAGAAATTCATAGAAAAATTACAAAAAAATCAAAACTTTACCAAAAAATTGTTAAAAATCATAAAAATACTAAAAAAAAGAAAATTCAAAATTTCACAAAAATTTTAGAAAAATAAAAAGAAAGTCCCCGGAAGTACCAGAAAAAGACAGAAGAAACAGAACGAGCCAGAAAGCGTCATCAAAGCAAAAGAACAGCCGGGAAAATTACACCGAGCAAAACGAATCCGAATAGCCGAAAAAAGTTGAAAACGGTCAACCCGGAGCCGTGAGGGGCAGACCAAATTTCTAAATTTGTCAAAATCAAGCTGAAAATCGACAAATCACGGTGGATTGCAGATTAATCTCTTAAAGGCCGAGTTTTTCATTGTTTCAAAAGGTTGCAATTAATTTTGACATTGTCGATCAACTTTGCGAATCTAAAGAGTAGTCAACTGCAAAAGTGCTTTGCCACAAGCAATTTTATCAAAACTGAGCATGATAAATTTTTCTAATCAATACCAGAATCTGCCAATTGATAGTTTTTGTGGATTGAGTGAACATGGACTCAAATCGAGCCGATAGTTCAAGTACAGCAGAGCAAGCCAATAGTAGTGACAACACAAGTGCAATTGCAACCGACCAGATTTTACAGCTATATGGCTACAATGGGGATATATTTTTATACACAGATACAAAAGTTCATAGGTATCTTATGAGTAGCAAAAGCAACACAGGAGCCAAGATCCTATTGATCAGAGTAAAGCCAAATTCAGAAAACTCCCAGATATTCACAGACTTCAATGGAGCCAGGTATTGCAAGCTCAAAGATGAAGTGCAGATAGAAGTACAAAAAATCAACCCAAGTGGTTATCCAGAAACCTGCACTAGTCCGCAAAGCATCCATTTCGTGCATATGCAATCAGGGTCATTGTACATGGATTAGAGTGGTCAGATCTATAGTCGAGAGCCAAAATTGCAAGATCCAACAGATCAACCAATAGAAGCCAGTCTAATTGGAGAACCAAGCCAAAGACGGTACAAAGGTCAAGAGGGAGCAATCTATAGCTTGATACTCAGTGTTTTAAAAGAAGATGCTGACAAACTGGGCAAGAATAGAAGCAGAAACTTCTCAGCATGAGCTTGACATGACTGAACCAAATGAAATACCACCAGTCATGGCGTATTGCTCAGATTGTGGACGAAAAGGTAGACATTTTTCTGAAGATTGTCCAAGAAATCCAGACAACAGGGACATATCAACTGCCAAGCAAAGTACATAGCAAATTGGATATGAGAATCTCGATGTAAGTGCATTTAACTCGTCACTTTTAATGTAATCAGATGATTTTGCATTATCATTAGAAGAACCATTAAAAACATTGCAAATTCAAAATCAGCAAAAAGATGCACATGCACTTGAAAAGCTTAAAATGGATTCTTTGAACAACAAATTCTTGCATGAATTTAGTAAAGGTGTTGAGATATCACCAAAGGTTGAAAAGACTGTTAAATTTGCAAATGATTACTTCATCCAATTCCACAAGTGTGCAATCATTCACGAGTCTAAAGGACACATCAGACAGAATGATGTTAGCTTTGTATGTCACACATAATTCATATGCACACTATGTAGACCAAAAAGAAAACCTGTACAAAAAGGATCAACCTGTGTTTGAACGGCCAACATACCAGCTCATAGAAGTGCGTTGAGTGATAGATCAGAAAGGATGGTTCATTTCACAGGAAAAAATCTATTATAGCCCATCCTCTCTAGAGCTGAAGGATATTACCCGAGTGAACACAGAAATCCCTCTTCCATCGGAAATCAAGCTTCAATGTTGTGACCAAACGAACATATACTTTGACCAAAATAGTCATAGATACAGACGAGAGTCTAGCATCTATGATGCCTTGGGTCCTGAAACCATAGAAGCTCATATCATAGGAGACCCATGGGATAGACATTATCAGGGCAAAGATGATGCCATCTATAGCTTGACTTAGGGAATAGTTTGTCATGTTTCACGAAGATACATAGGAAACTATGCAAAAGGATTACAATTGCCAAATAGCAACAGTGCTACTCAAAGCATACCTTCACAGTTCCAAAAGGTGAGACTAAACCAGAGCCAAACAATTTTGACCTTCTACAATGAAGCAGGCTATAGTGATCACCCTAGGAAGGGGGGAGCTGTAAATCCTTCAAGTTCAGCTTAGGTACCAGGAAAAGCTACACCAGTTAGAAGCCCTAGAGCTTCTAGCCAACAGACCCCTTCAAGGAAAAAACATTTCAAAGATCATATGGTTGTTGGAAGTTTCCAATTGAACTAGATTCCATCAGAATCTGCAGACAAATGCTTATATGAAGATCATCAAGGACATAAGTTTCAGCTAATCTCCACAAATCAAAGTAAAAAACCAACAAATCCAATAGTGTTCAAACAGTTACATGTGATCAAGCTCACATATGCATATCAAGATGCACATGGTAACCAATATCATCAAGGTCATGACCTTGTATAAACCCCTACAAATGGCCCGACTGAAGTCAAAGACTATTTGAAGATGGTGCAAAGCCTCAAGCTACCAGAACAGGTAACAGATAAGTCAAATTCAATGAAAGCTAAAGTCCAGAAGGCTACACAAAGGTCTCCACCGAAATCTCCTCCGAAGAGACAGATTCTGCCAGAAAGTACAATGGATCTTTTAAGATGAAGAGTTACCCAGATGCAGGAGGACAATGCTCAACAATTGCAGAAAGGTGCAATATCATAGCCAAGGGATCCAACATCAATTGACACAGGTGATTAAAGCAAAGAAAATGTAGATAAAGTTCAACCAAAGGACACTGCCACATCAAAAGCAGTTAATTCACACACAAATCGTGAGACGATCAAGTGCAACATTGTTGGTGAGAATGAAGAAGTAAAGCTGTCAAAAGAAGTAAAGCTAGATTTTCAGCTAGACAAGAACCTCATGTCTTTTTGCACTTGGAAAAGATGTGGCCAACCATATCTAGAAGATTTGTGAGCATATATGGAGACAAACAAGCAGAATGCTGGGGAATCATCTCCACCACCATTGAAGTAAGTTCACAGATCATCAAAGCTTAATTCCACGTGATCACATCAAAAGATATGCCAGACGACATCATAATGGGAATGCCAATGGCTCAGAAGATATTAGAGATACAGAATTCAAACATGACGGAGTCATCATAGACAACAAAGAATGAATACCAAGACTGGTCACCCGCGGATGACAGCACAAAGTCCTCAAGCACAGTTAGAATGGAGACTGATATCAAAGCAGATCTTATGGAAGATGATTCATCTCCGTCCGACAAAACTTCCGAAGAGCTTAAAGCAAACCAAGCATTAAGAAGTGCAGATCAAACAGAACAAAGAGCAACCACAATAGCTATTGAGAAGAGAATTCCATCAAAGCTAGAAGTTAAGAAGAACGGGGTTGCAGACAACCAAGAGGAAATAGGAAGCCCAAAGATCAATCAGATAGTTCCAATCAAATCAGCAGACAAAGGTAAAGTGAAAGTGGACCTTCCACTGACTAGCAAAGAAGTTGGGACACCATATGCCTCTACATCAAAGAACCCTCATGGATCAGCTTCTTCAAGCGAGTCAAGATTTCAAAACTTCAAGTCAATTGCTGAACCAACTAAAACCTTTAAAGAGACACACAGAAAAGCAAAGGTGTATCATCCCAAATACTCAAGAAAGCAAAGGAAATTCAAGCAAGTGTTTGTTCCGAGCAATTTAGTCAAAGTCAATGATCTGGTTTGGATTAAAGACGAGAAATCAACACAGAAAAACAAACACATGGGATGGATAGCATAAAAATGGAGCTTAAAAGAACATGAGTACTATGGAGGTAACAGACAGATATGGGTACCAAAACCGCAGGTTAGAGCATATGAAGTAACTTCAAGACCCTCCCAAGAAAGAAGGCCCACAAGGTATCAACCTCGACAATATCCTAGGATACCTAAGAAGCAGGTATACAACAAAACAACATTGAATGATGCTAAAGTCTACCACGGCTCACAAAAGGATAAAGAACAAAGATGGATCTCAAAGAATGTTCTTCTTGGACAAGGATTCTACACAGGGTGTACAAAGATTTGGCTACCAGTCACCAACTACAACTACACTAGACCTGCATGAAGATCTCAAGGGCTCAACAAGACCTAGAGCTCAACAAAGTCAAAAAAGGAGTTACAAAGGTCATCAAAAGGTTTGGATTCCTAAGTCTTCCAATGCTGATAGCCAATAGAAACCTACAACAACATCAAAGACTCCTATCAACAGGCCTACTTAGAGAATCAAATGGATAATGGAGTCTTGAGAGTCAAAGAAGGACAACCCAACCAACAAGAATACAGATGCAAGGATGAAAAAACAGGTATGGCAAAAGAAACCTTCAATGCCAACTTGGTTCTTCACTAATCCTCTTTTTTAGGATTCAAGCTTACTTTTACCTGAAGAAATGTTTGTAGTAAGCATAAGAATATGAAAATTCAAGTCGCTAGGGTGCAAAAAAACTCTTTGGCATAGTCAGAGTTGGGTTGCTGAGCCATAAAATGAGCAAAGCATTAGTCCCAAAGCTTCAAGCCATATTAAACTCTGTGCTAAGAGTCATAGTTATTAGGCTTACGCTCAAGCTGGAAGAGTTGAGCATATCTAAGTCGTGTTGCTCATGCTGGATGAGGTGAGCATAAGAGTCAAAGTCTATTAACTTACAATTGGTGGAGTGTCGGAGAGTCCCACACTCATGCACAATGCACAGTAAGATGAGATCACATATCCTCGTCAACGAAAACCATTCTTAAAGGGGTGCCAGCTTGCAAAGCCATGTCATATGCTTTCATAGCTACACCATCTTTCTGAAAGCCCCTCAAAATATTTCTTGCACATCATATTTTTTCCCATGCATTTCTGTGTATGCATATATAGGATGTCCCATCATTGGACATATGCATTAGACACTCTTTTTTTGCTTCCACCTATGCACCTTGAGTGGACTACAACAGGAAAACCAATGTTCCATCATGCTACCCTCTCATATTTGCTGTCTTTTTCATTCCATATCTATCAACAAATAATCCCTTCAGTACTTTAATATTTCCCATGCTAATAAGTACTCCAATAATGCGTGTATCCCAAAGGTACTTTTTTCCCACTGGGTTTTTTCCCTTTGTTCATCCAGGTGTTAGACCCTAATTTAGAACCTGATCATTCTACTTCCCTTGTACATACTTTTCATAAATAAACAGCAGTCTCATCATAATGCTATTACAATGGACAAATGCAACATCATCTCTCACATCAGACATATTCAGACCAATGAAGATGGTGCAAAAAATTGAACCTCATCGACTAATTCAACGACAAAAGAATTCAGCCACCCATCAACAAACAATCAAAAGCCTTCCCTTGCCTCCACGGACACTTTCAACAGTGCCCGAGGACGGGCACTAAAATAGGAAAGGGGGAACGTTAGCTGAGTCAACGTCAGTTAATAGCAGCAGCTGCTAAAGACCAAGGACATACAGATGCACATCGAGGATGAATACGAAGAAGCACTAAAGATTGGATTTACACATTTTTCATGTTTTCCCAAAATGGTCACGTATTGTAAATTCCCGATTTATTTCAAGCCATTGTAATATTTCTAATGTGTTACAAGCTCAATGGGAGTTCCAAGTCGTAAAGAATAGGTCACTTATTGTGCCTAGGTTGCAGATTCGGTAAGCGGTGAGCCCTAAAGGCCTTGGACGCCCGGACATTGTATATTTTTTGTTAGGAAATAAGACGTAGCTAAATAGATAATTGAGTAGATTACTTAATGGAGTGAGACAGATTTACATACACAAGATTATAGAGTAGAGAGAGAGAGAGAGAGAGAGTACACACGATATACGTGGTTCACCCAATGTGGGCTACGTCCACGGGAAAGCAGCCACTCAATGGCTTTAATACTTCAAAACAAGAAGTAGTTTACAAAGGGACTATACCCTTAATGGAGCTCCCGCCTTGCTTCACTCTCACCACCTCACACTCACCTTGTTGCATCAAATTCACACTCTATGAAATGTGTGTAGAAATGGCCTCCTTTTATAGGCCAAAAGGGCTACCCTCTCTTATGAGAGGCAGCCATGTGTAGCCTCCCTTGTGCGAATAAGTCCAAATCGGACCCTCCAATCCGCCCATGTGTGGCCGCCCTTGAGAAGACAAGTCCGCTTTTGAATTCGGCCACCGGCCCACCGGCCATTGACTTCCGACCACCGGCCGTTGACTACTGGCCAACCGACGGTTGTTTTCCGACCACTTTCCGGCCGCCGTCCAGCCATAATATTCCGGTGAGGGAAAAAAAAGTCTCGGGGGCTTCCGCCCCCGAGGCCCCTAAAGTTGCCCTTGGTTTTTGACTGTGTGAAAATTTTGGTTTCCGGTGAGTGATTTACCTTTACGCACGATGGCTTCTCCTCATAATGGGGGCCTTACAAATGTTCGCTTTTACCACAGAAAATTACAAGGGTAAATCAGGCTCCATACTTAACAATCTCCCACTTGGAGACTGATCTCCAAATCAAACCTATGACTGCTTTCCATTCTGGCTTCTTATCCTTGAATGCCGATTAAAGATGAGCAAAAGCTCAACTTCTCCTTGTTGACCACCTTTGTAAACATGTCTGCAAGATTTTCACTTGTATGCACCTTTCCTAGCTTTAGCTGTCCCTCTTCCAAAAGAGTGCGTATGAAGTGATATCTCACCTCAATGTGCTTTGTCCTTGAATGAAAGGCTGAGTTCTTCGCAAGATGGATAGCGCTTTGGCTATCACTGTACAAGACACAATTGTCTTGTTTGAATCCAAGGTCTTCTAAGAATCTGTGAAGCCACAGAATTTATTTGCTTGCCTTCGTCATTGCTACATACTCTGCTTCCGTGGTAGAAAGTGAAACCACTTTCTGCAGCTTTGAAGCCCAGCTTACTGCTGTGCCTCCAACCGTGAACACATAGCTAGTAGTGCTCCTTTGAGTATCTTTGTTACATGCCATATCTGCATCAGCATACCCTTCTAGAAAAATATCAGTTCCTCCAAAATACAAAGCATTTGTTGTTGTCCCTTTTAGATACCTAAGTATCCACTTCACAACTTGCCAATGCTCTTTACCTGGGTTGTCCATGAACCTACTCACAACTCCCACTGCATGTGCAATGTCTGGCCTTGTCCAGACCATAGCATACATTAGAGAACCTACCGCTGCAGCATATGGAACTTTAGACATATAGGCTATCTCCTCTTGTGTCTTTGGACACATATCCTTCGTTAGTTTAAAATGACCAACCAAAGGTGTAGAAACTGGTTTTGCATTTTTCATTGCAAACCTTTCTAGTACCTTCTTGAGATAGCTTTATTGTCTTCTTCATCCTATCCCTTGATATTTTCATACCAAGTATCCTCTTTGCAGCACCTAAATCTTTCATTGAAAAAGATTTAGATAGCTCCTCTTTTAGTTCTTTGATGTCCTGCATGTTAGCACTTGCAATCAACATGTCATCAACATACAACATTAGGATGATGAATTTCCCATCTCCCAAATTCTTCGTGTAGACGCAGTGATCCGAGTTGCATCTTGTGAATCCATGATCCAACATCCATCGATCAAACTTCAAGTACCATTGTCTTGATGCTTGCTTTAAACCATACAAGCTCTTCTTTAATCTGCAAACCATTTTCTCCTTACCTTTTACTTCATACCCCTTTGGTTGAAGTATGTAGATTTCCTCCTCTAAGTCACTTTGAGGGAATGCCGTATTTACATCCATTTGCTCGAGATTTAGATCATGAGCAGCCACAAGGCTTAAGAAAAGCCTAATTGAGTTCATTTTTACAACAGGAGAAAATATTTCATTGAAGTCAATACCTTTCTTTTGAGAAAACCCTTTTACCACAAGCCTAGACTTGTGCCTTTTCTTCCCACCTTCTTCTTCCTTCAGCTTGTACACCCATTTGTTTTGGAGTGCCCGCTTACCTTTAGGCAACTCAACCAACTCCCATGTTTGGTTACGATGTAGTGAGTCCATCTCTACTTGCATGCTCTTCGTCCATTCTTCTTTGGATTTATGTTGCATAGCTTCTTCGTATGATTCTGGCTCTCCAGAATCTGAGATCAAGAGATGGTTGAAGGAAGGAACAAACCTTTTTGGAGGTCTACTTGCTCTTGTAGATCTTCGGGGAATAGGTTGAGGTTCCTCATTTGGTTGACGTTGTTGCACATTGTCACCATTTGCAGTCCTTGAGTCTTCACCATCCTCAAGCTCCATGTACTCATCACCTGTTTCTTTTGTTTGTTTTCTTTCCAAGTAATCTTTGTACATATTTTGTTCGTTAAAAATTACATCCCTACTCCTTAAGATTTTACCATCTTCAGGATTCCATAGGCGATACCCAAAGTCACCTTCTCCATAGCCAATGAAGAAACACTTTTTGGACTTTGCATCTAGCTTCGATCTTAGGCTTCTATCTATGTGCATGAAAGCCTCACACCCAAACACTTTGCGAAATGCATAATCCACCGGTTTACCTGTCCATGCCTCTTCTGGAACTCCCCCATCCAATGCTGTTGAGGGTGACCGATTGATTAAGTACAAAGACGTACTTACAGCTTCCGCCCAAAGCTCAAGCGGTAGGCATGCATGTAGCCGCATGCTTCGTGCTCGTTCCATGATTGTCCTGTTCATCCTTTCTGAAATCCCATTTTGTTGAGGTGTCCTTGGGGTTGTCCTTTGCCTCCGAATGCCATTGCTAGCACAAAAGCTTTCAAAATCTTGGCTGCAATATTCGCCTCCATTGTCAGATCTAAGGCATTTAACCTTGGTACCTGTTTCATTCTCCACAAAGGCTTTCCACCTTTGAAATATGGAAAATACATCGGATTTATTCTTCATGACATAAACCCATGTTTTTCCAGTCGCATCGTCTATGAATGTTACATAGTACAATGAGCCACCAAGTGATGGTGTACTTGCAGGACCCCAAACATCAGAATGAACCAACTCAAGTTTTTTATTTTTTCTTTCATTTCTTGATTTTTGAAAATTTACCCTCTTTTGTTTACCATAAACACAATCTTCACAGAACTCTAAGTCCACTTCTTTCAAACTTGGTAGAAGCTTCTTTGTTTGAAGGATTTGCATTCCTTTGGCACTCATATGCCCAAGTCGGTAGTGCCACACCGCATTGTCAACTTTTGTAGTTGCTGCACAAGCTGAAGGTTGCGTGCTAACAGTACACAAGAAAAGTGTACCGACTTTTTCTCCCTTGGCAACCACCAAAGGTCCCTTTGATATCTACCACCTTTTGTTTCCGAATGCAATGTTGTGACCTTCATCATCCAATTGTCCTTGTAGAGATCAAATTTTTGCGAAGAGAAGGAACATGCATAACATCTTTAAGCTTCCACTCATTTCCATTAGTAGTTTTGACAGAAATTGTACCTTTGCCAAAAATCTCACAAGCTTCATCATCTCCCAAGTATACATACCCAAAATTACCTTTGGTGTAGTCTTGGAAATGTTGCTTGTGTGGTGTCACATGGAATGAAACCCCGGAATCTACTATCCAGGAATTAGACACATTGTCTAATGAGAGAATTAGAGCATCTTTTTCTACTTTACTTGCCACATTGGCCTCCGATGTTGGCTTGTTGTCTTGAGACTCTGTCTCCTTCTTCTTCTTGGACCAGCAATCCTTCTTGATGTGGCCCTTCTTGCCGCAGTTCCAACATTCAAGAACTGTCTTTGTGCGTGACTTGCTCCACCTTGAGCAATCACGACTCTTTTGGTTTTTGAACCTTTACTTAGGCCTTCCTCTTGTTTCCGCTGACAGTGCAACACTTGATGATTCCCCTGTGCTTCTCCTTTGTATTTCCTTGCTTAGGAGAACACCCCACAACAACATCAAACTTAAGAGTATTTGTGCCAGAAATAGAATTACTTACAGCCATCACAAGGCTGTCCCAACTATTCGGTAGAGATGATAGTATAAGGAGAGCTTGCACTTCGTCATCGAAATTGATTTTCACCGATTGAAGTTGACTTATGTTTGTGTTAAAGTCATTTAGGTGTTCTACAACTGAACCATTCTCTGCCATCTTTAGATTGAACAAGCGCTTCATAAGAAATACCTTATTGGATGCCGATGGTTTCTCGTAGAAGTCGTCAAGTGACTTCATCAAGTCCTCCGTGGTCTTCATCTCCGGAACATTGAAGGCCACCGTTGACACCAAGCTTAACCGGATTGTTCCCAGTGCCTTTCGATCAAGGACAATCCATGCTTCATCTGCCATTGTTGCGGGCTTCTTCGCAAGACCGCCTAGTGGCAAAAAGAGATCCTTCTGGTAGAGATAGTCTTCAATCTCCATCTTCCAATGTTGGTAGTTTTTGCTGTTGAACTTCTGAACCTTGAGCTTCCCTTCCTCCGCCATAAATCCCACTCAATTCAAGGAATCCTTTCCTTGAGATAACTTAGCTACGAGCAAACCTTGCTCTGATACCAGTTGTTAGGAAATAAGACGTAGCTAAATAGATAATTGAGTCGATTACTTAATGGAGTGAGACAGATTTAAATACACGAGATTATAGAGTAGAGAGAGAGAGAGAGAGAGAGTACACACGATATACGTGGTTCACCCAATGTGGGCTATGTCCACGGGAAAGCAGCCACTCAATGGCTTTAGTACTTCAAAACAAGAAGTAGTTTACAAAGGGACTATACCCTTAATGGAGCTCCCGCCTTGCTTCACTCTCACCACCTCACACTCACTTTGTTGCATCAACTTCACACTCTATGAAATGTGTGTAGAAATGGCCTCCTTTTATAAGCCAAAAGGGCTACCCTCTCTTATGAGAGGCAGCCATGTGTAGCCTCCCTTGTGCGAATAAGTCCAAATCGGACCCTCCAATCCGCCCATTTGTGGCCGCCCTTGAGAAGACAAGTCTGCTTTTGAATTCGGCCACCGGCCCACCGGCCATTGACTTTCGACCACCGATCACCGGCCATTGACTACCGGCCAACCGACGGTTGTTTTTCGACCACTTTACGACTGCCATTCGGCCATAATATTCTGGTGAAGGAAAAAAAAAAGTCTCGGGGACTTCCGCCCCCGAGGCCCCTAAAGGTACCCTTGGTTTTTGATTGTGTGAAAATTTTGGTTTTCGGTTAGTGATATACCTTTACCCATGATGGCTTCTCCTCATAATGGGGTCCTTACAAATGTGCGCTTTTACCACAGAAAATTACAAGGGTAAATCAGGCTCCATACTTAACATTTTTAAACCTAGGTATATAAGGCAGTGTGTAAGAGAAATTGGGGTTCTCAAGTCATTTGTTGAGATCACTCTTTGGTGAGAGCTCTTGAGGTGTGTGGCTATGGAGTCCTTGAGCTTCTCCTTGCTCATGAGACTTGATTAACACTAATCAATGATTCATTCTCTCTCACTATGCCTCTCTCTTACTTCTTATGATTGCCTATGATGCTTAGATTAACTAGATCTTAACTAATTAGTGGTTAATCCCTCTCTAATCTTGTGTGATTGCCCTCTTTTGCTTGTGTGTGCATGTAGGTTTGATTGGAGTGTGGTGCTTGATAGATCTATGTGTGTGTGCTTGCAATTAGTGTGTTGCATGATAGGATTAGTGTTGTGTGCATCTTGCAATCGTAGTGTGTGTGATTGGGTTGATTAGAGGTGAAGAGAAGTGGATATGGAGATTTCCCTTCATTGCGGCTTAGCTCCTCCATAGGCCGAGAATCTCACCTCGTAGAGTTAACCATTTGTGTTGCCACGATTAGCTCACTAACCGTGTGGGTGTTTCCATGTCCTAGCCGGGTAGCTCATCCCTCCTGATTGATAATTTTGTTGGTCATTGGAGCTATTGCAACGATGGGACCCCCAACATAAAGTGAAAAAGTTTATTTGGGGGGAGAGTAAATCGAATGAGATCTAATAAAATCTACATATACTCTTCAAGAAACAAGAAAAAATTATTTTTATATAGGCATGTATATCCAACCATTCTAGCCTTTGTTCAAAGCTTGATTAAGTCTTACTTACTTCCTAAAGCTACCATATAAAAATGGCCTCCTATAGCCCATTATCTTCCTAGTGGTGAGATGGTCAAAACATCAGCCTTGTGTACATTCCCGTGATGATGCTCTTTGATATAGTGTTTTGCAAATCCCAACACAATTCCCTACTACCTTCAATGAACAATATTGATGCCCTACATGATCCACATCATCAAAATCTTGGATATCTTTGATAATAATTTTGAAAATCTTGCATAGCATCTGGTAAACTAAATTCAAATCATCCCTTACTAGAGCAATTGTCGCTTTGAAGGTTTGCACCATGTAGGCTTTTGAGGGAAATTGTTTTTCTAGGAAACCTACCAATTCTAGATATTCTAGCACTATTTTTTGAAAATTCTTCTATGCAAGGAAATACTTTCCATGTTCTTCTTCTAGAAATTGGATAGTAGATGGCATTTATTTTGACATACTTGGTGTTTCCTTGTAATATTTCTCATCTAGAGGCAATTCCTCTAGCCGTCAGTTTCTCCATAGAGGTTAGTTATCCAAGGCTAGCGCTACTTCTTTAGCTATTACTATAAACTCTTTGTAATCTCTTGGTGCATTAGATTTCAGGGTTGGTAGCATCTTGTTCTTCCATAAATGTACTTCATGCTTGATCAAGGGTAGTGGACGCATTTCATGACCAGGATTCTTTTCTTGAAAAATGATCTTTATAGACTATAATATAGGTAAATACATAACCTTCAACTCCCACTTCATATAATACCTAGTTGTGTCCTTGGGCATCTCTTCAAGTCACTTTTCCATTCCTATCTTTGAATTAATTAGTATCTCTTTAGTCTCTAGTTCTTAATAGATAAAAGCCGCTTGAGATGTGCTTGGTACATCTGACCTAGGCTCTGGAAATTCTAATGGTTCTGTAGGAACAATCACTATTGTTGAGATGTTTGATATTTTTGTTATGTTTAGTTTCTTACAGATCTTTTATTTGCATATCTTTGACATAAATCTAGTGTTCCTTGTCTTCCGACTTTCTTTTATGCTTTGCAACTTGTAGCTCCATTTTTGCATGTGCTTTTGCTCATTGTTCTTCCATGTCTTTGATTCTTACTTCATTTTGAGATGCAGTGGCCATGATGACACTAACTAGAAGTTTCCTATGCACTTTTTCTTCTTCTAGCTCTTTCATTAATGCCAACTCTTCATCATTTCCAAAGCTTGATGGAGCGGACGTCGAGGTCTATGACACCGGATTTAGCAATAGAATTGATAAGGTGGATTTGTCTAGATCATGGGCTATTACAAGATGTTTGTATAGATTTCGTATGGTTTCTTGATTTTGGCTGTCCTCTTCTATGTGAGAGTTGACGTTGGCATGAGTGAGATGTAAATTCTTTTCTAGCTCTTTCTTTTCCCTTTGAAGCTCTTATGTCTCCCTCTCTAACTCTAGTACCCATGTCTTTAAGCCCTTTTATTCAATCACTTTGGATTTTTTTACAGTATTCACTTTGACTAACTCTTTTTCTCAAATGTGGATGGTTGATGTGTGACTCATAAATTGGGTTTCAATTGAAAGGGTCTCTTCCATATCAAAATCTTCGACTATCTACAGTTCTCTTTTGAAAATCTTCTAATCCAATTCAGTGAGATTGTCTAATGTTGGTGCACTAGCCTCTCAATGGCATCACAAAGGTCTGGTGTTTATGCTTCTGCATGGAGATGGAATCTTCTTGTCCACATTTTTCTCTCTAGATTCCTACTCAAATAGATTTGGTACTTGATCTGTGGGTGAACTTTGAGTATCTACCACTTGTTGGGCTTGAGACATTTTGACACTTTTTGTGTATTCATCAATTGTTTCTCTCCCATGGTTGTATATTCAAAATTTGTTGTAGATCCCATCTCTAGTGTTGCCTTTGCTATTTCTTTGTCTTTTGGACCCATGGAGTTGTGTGTTTGTTCGAATTCTTTGTCTTGAGAGAATTTTGTCTCTTTTTCCTCTTGGCTTGTTGTAACTTCCTTTGGAGATGGTACTAGACCATCAAAGAAATCTTTAGTTATATTCTCCAACCTCTGCTTCTTAGCAACCTTCTCTCTTTTCTTAAATCTTCTCTTTATAAAATTTTCAACCTCTTCTTGTAAGTTTGTGCTAACTTCAAATCCTCTTGTACTTGTTTTTTTTTCCCCTCTCACAAGCTTTAAATTCTAGTTAGAAGGATTATGTCATCATCATCATCTTCTTCTTCTTCATCATCACCATCTATCTTCTTTGATCTTGCACTGGTCTTTTTGATTTTGTCTGGCTCTTTCTCCCTCTTTAGAGCCACTTCCATGAGTTGCCAAGGTGGCATATTTGGCAGATTATATTTATTCAATCTTCTTTTCATTTTCCATTTTGTTTTTAGCTCACTATCTTGAATCTTAGGGATTCAATATTTACATAATTACCAAAAAATTTGTGTGATCACAAGGTCTTGTTGACATATTTACATAATCATAGTTAACATGATCACAAACAAGCCGGTTTAGAGCAACCTGGAAACCCACAAAAAGCCTGCCGGGCTTTTGCATTTTCCTTACGAGCCCGCCGAGAAAACCCTAAAGCTCGGTGAGCCGCAGCTTAATATATAGAGGACCCTAATTGGGCCCGTTGGGTGTTTTTTGTTGAGCCACACACACACACACACACACACACACACACACACACACACACACACAGATATATATATATATATATATATATATATATATATATATATATATATATATATAGATAGATAGAGAGAGAGAGAGAGAGAGAGTAAGGTTTTTAGTTTTTGAAACCTTAAAGATTGTACAAAGCTTAATCAAAGTGATATGATTATTGAAAAAGAAATGTAGAATTGTCTGACCGTTGCAAATATTGGTATTTTTGGAATCTTAAGCACAACAGACCCCGGGCTAGAAATTTTCAGATTTAAATTCATACAAAAACTGACCCCGCTAGTCCTTCTGAAAGATTCAATGTAAATTAAATTATTAAGAAAAATTGAAGGGTTGCAGGAATCATTTAAGCATAGACTTTATTAAAAGCCTCCCAGATATTTACAAGATATTTAACAATTAAGCAAAAATAGGTCAAAATATAGAAAAATTGATATTTTAAAAGTTGGCAGGTAATGGGAGGGTCATCACTGACCTGCCAGGGACTCATTTAGCAGCAAGGGGCACCATCTGGAGCTGCAGGGCTGCTTGATCTGCAAGCAACTACTTTTTTCAGCATGTGAGAGCTTATGAGTGCCAGAAAACAATAAAATAGGACCCCTTGCTTCACAATTTCGGATAGATTCGGAGACTTGGCACACTCTCTCTCATCTAGAGAGACCACTATGCAGAAATCACTAGAGATCAAGCTCTAGTTGGTTAATTAAACCATAATTAGCTTAATCCTTCTTAATTAGCAAAGTTAGGTTAACCTATTTTCTTAATAAATTAAAGATTAATCCTATGTATACTCAAAAATCCTCTCTTAATCAAATATTCTTTGTGGATTATTGTGATTAAGCTTAGGGATATTAAGCAAATTAATTATTATATCATATTAGAACTGAAATTATCCATTTTAACCATAAATTAATGGGAATTATACTAATTAAGTTTAGATTAAGTTGAGATAACTATCAGAGCTGTGTCAGATTGTCATTAAGCTAAGAAAATTATCTTATAATTTTCTGAGTAATTTTCATAATTAATTAAGCAGAATTACACTATTTTTTAGAGAAAAATAAAGGGAAAAATAATCAAATTGATTCAAAAATGTTTAAGATAATCACATCATAGGGAACCTGTGATAATTATGTTAACCTCAAATAATTAGTTTACCTAATTATCTTAGCAAAATTACACTATTTTTGGACAAATTAAAAGGGGAAAAATAACAAATTGATTCAAAATGCTTTGAGTTATTTATCAGAGTTTTCACATCTTGGGGAACCCCTGATAATTATGTTAGCCTCATATAATTAGTTTATCTAATTATCTTAGCAAAATTACATTGTTTTTAGGACAAATTAAAAGGGGAAAAAAAGAAAATTGATTCAAAATGCTTTGAGATATTTATCATCAGTTAATCACATCCTAGGAAACCTGTGATAATTATGTTAACCTCAGATAATTAGTTGACCTAATTATCTTAGCAGAATAAACACTGATTGTAGGACAAATTAAAAAGGGAGAAAACAACAAATTGATTCAAAATGCTTTAAGATAATTATCAAAGGTAAAATACACCTTAGAAAACTCGGGATAATTATCTTAACCTCAGATAATTAGTTTAACTAATTATCTTAGCATAATTACACTATTTTTAGGGAAAGTTAAAAAGGCAAAAATAGCAAAGTGATTCAAAATACTTTGAGATAATTATCAGAGGTAAATCACATCTTACAAAGCCTATGATATTTATCTTAACCTCAGATAATTAGTTTAACTAATTAACTCAACAAAATTACACTACTTTTAGGAGAAAATAGAAGGGGGAAAATAGTAAACTAATCTCAAATGATTTGAGATAGTTATCAAAGGTAAATTACATCCTAAATAACCCATGATAATTATCTTAATTATATATAATTATTTTAGATGATTATCCTAATAGAAAACCACTATTATCGAGGATAAATTAAAGTGGGAAATTAGCTAATCATGTGCTATGATTACATGCTACTTATTAGAGCTTGATTACATAATGAAAAGCCTGTGATAATTATATCAATGTTATAAACTTAGTATAGATATTTATCTAAGACAAATTATACTAATTCTAGCTAAAAACTAAAGAGGGAAATTAGTAAATCTTGCTATATGATTACATGCTATTTATTAGAGCTAGATTACATGATGAAAAGGCCATGATAATTATTTCAAGGTTAGCAAAGTAGTATAGATATTAAGTTAAGTTAAATTACACTAATTTTAGATGAAAATTAAAGATGAAAATTTTATAATTAAGTTGAAAACTAATAAGATAATTACCAGAGGTCAAAAACCAGAGTTCTATTTTTAGCAAAAGATTAATTAAAATAAATAAACTTTGCGGTCAAAAGTTTTTAGGAAAATTATAGTAAGTGTAAACCTATGATATAAAGTTGATGAAATTAAATCTTTAAGAGAAAATAAATAGAATAAATATTAAGCCCAAAATAAGGAGACTCCAAGCTTAAAATTCGATGGAAAAATTAGGAAAAAGATATAAAAAATTAGGAGAGCTTAGAAAACCCTTAGGGAAGTGATGGAAAAAGTTATCATGCGTATATAGATAAATAAGAAATTACTAGGTCAAGAATTTCCAATTAAGACTGTAAATTTAACCTTGGATGGGTTACGGTTGAATACACAGATTGAATCTAGATTTCGGATAATTTACCTACTGATTAGATATCCTTTTTTAAAAGGCTAAGAAGTTATGGCACCTAAAAGAACCCGAGCAAATCCTACATCTAATGATGAGGACGTAGCTCCAAAACGAACTAGAGCGTCGCACGACGATGAAGCCGGGCCTAGTAGTAGGCCTACGGAGGAGAGTCTTCAAGTGCCAGCGCAGCAGCAGATGACCGATCAATCCTAGGTGGGTTTCCCATTATTCAATTAAGTCTTTAAATAGTTTAAGTTCTTTTATAAGTTAGCATTGCATACGTAAGGAGTGAGTAAAAATAAGAAAAGGAATAATTGTAAAAAAATGGAGGGTAACTTCCAACGTGCATTGTTTATAATGTAAAAAGAATTGTTTGGGTTAAAATTGGTTGAATTAGGAAAGATATGATTGATCATCCTTAAGACAGCTTGTCTCAAGACACCTCCAACTCCTTGGTATATTTTGATGATAATGATGGCTTTCCAGCCACCACGGATAAGTCGGCTACCCCGATGAACGTTGAGTTTCTACTCCGTGTCATGTCCTGATGTTTCTACATAAGTTAGGATACCGTTTTTTTATCCTAGGGAGGTCGCCCGGTTGTATGGGCAACTGGTTTGGTGTATGGGAACCCGGAACCTTGGATGGGGGTTTATCCACTCCGGACTATGAATAAGGAATGGGTGCCGTTTTTTTCACCCTTACGTGATCTTGAGACAAGAAGAGTACTGGTCACGGTTATTATGGACAATATTTTGATTGACAGTATCCTGTCTTAAGTTTAAAGATGTCTGTTTGCTAAAAGAATGTTTTCAATACTGTTTTCAAGGGCTGTTTTAATAAAATCCTGTTATGAAGGATAAAAAGAATCATTATTTTAATTGTGATAGGAACGTGGTAGTAATTAAATAATAAAAGAATCATGTGTGAGTGTGGGGTGGTAAGTGGGGATTGCCAAAGGTTTTCAATCAAGGACGGGTAGACCTGATTAGTCAGGTAACTATCCATCCCTACGCACTAGTACGTTTAGAAAACTTCTTCACTTGGAAGAGGAGTCTACCAGCGGGCTGTGCCCTCACACCTGTTAGGGGGAAAAAAGCGTTGGTTGAGGATACCTTAGCCTAATCGTGGCAGTTATAGGGCCGAAATAGTTTTTTTGGACTTTTAATACGTTGTCCCGTTTCCGCTGCGAGACAGGACTAGGTCTTCTTCTAAGGCTATAGACCCAAGCCATTGTCAATGGTAAAGGTCTATTCCTTGGATTTTTCTTGTTTAGAGACTCTGATTTTTATCAGACCTAGAGACCTGTCAAGGATCCCATCCCGATCTTGGTATTGGCGGATTGGGGATCTTACAAGTGGTATCAGAGCCTAGGTTAGTTTGGGAAAATTTTGTACTGCCTAAAAATTTTATAAAAAAAAAAAAACAAGAAAAATTGGTTAGCTAATCCAAGGCTTATGCGTCGATAATTCAGGAAGATCCTGTGGTTGAATATCGCAAGTTCCAAGTCTTTGAGCTTATACATTAGGAGATTTTGGAGGTCTTTTGGAGGAAGAGAGAGGAAAATAAGCTCCTCCAATGAGAGAAGAGCCTACGTTACGTAGAAAAATAGATTGATATAACAAAAATATAAAAGGTGTCCCTCTCCTCATTTAATAATCTAGTGGTCCTTGAAGACGAGCACTCTCTTTCATTTAATGCGAGCACCTTTTTCACAAGGTAGATGCGGTGCATTTGATACGGGCTACGTCATCACTAGAACTCAAAAAGTCACAAAACTATCAAGTGGTGGAAGATTTTGAAACTTTTGATATTGTCAATGCGTCCGGAACGCACATATCTCCTAGAAATGAATATCCAATTGCCTCGCTCAGACATCCAAAGAGGCAAAAAAATGTCAAAAAGCCCTAAAGGAACATTTTACTAACGGCGCGCGAGGGGCCATTCCAAAATTTTGTAATGCCTCCTCGCGCGCCGTTAGTAAAAAGCTCCTTTTTCCTCTTTTGAGGGAGCTTTTTGAGAGGAAAATGTCAAAAAACCTCTAAAAAGGGGCTTTCTGGAAAGATAAGTGTCCAAAAATCACTAAAAGGAGCTTTGTACTAACAATGCGCAGAGGGGCATTCTAGAATTTTGGAATACCTCCTTGCGTGCCGTTGGTAAAAAGCCCCTTTTTCCTCGTTTTAGGGAGCTTTTTGAGAGGAAAATGTCCAAAAACCTCTAAAAAGGGGCTTTCTGGAAAGATAAGTGTCCAAAAATCACTAAAAGGAGCTTTGTACTAACGGCGCGCAAATGGGCATTCTAGAATTTAGAAATGCCTCCTCGCGCGCCTTAAGTAAAAAGCCCATTTTTTGGGGTTTTTTGACATTTTTTACCTCTCCGGTTGTCGGAATGAGGCAAGTAGACATTCGTTTTTAAGGTATTTTGGCGTTCCGGACACATTGGTGGTGTCAAAAGCCTCAAAATCTATCACTATTTGATAGTTTGTGACTTTTCAACTTTTAGTGATAACGTAAGCTGCATTGAATGCGACGCACCTGCCTCCTGGAAAAGACGCTCGCATTAAATAAAGAAGTGACCGTTTTCAAGGACGATTGGGAATATAAATCTACTTTTTAGAGTGTCTTGTTGTCCTTTTGGACGTACTCACAAGGTGCAAGTGCATTTTTATAAAAAGTTTCAAGAGAGAGAAATACAATTTCTTACAAGGCCCTCCAAATGACCTACGGAATTTTCTATTGTATGAGAGTGCTTGTCGTTCTCCAAATTATTTTTTCCGACGGAGCGTGATGGAGCTATTGATGCAGGCTCACACTCCTCATTCGACTCGGATAGATAAAGGCCGGGAGCTCGAATGGAGCAATGAAGGCAGGACTTATTACATCAATGCTTGGAAGCTAGGACGTTTTACCACGGATTTAAAGAAACTACGCTAGGCTAAGAAACTGAGAGTGGTTCAATTGTACTACTTCTTGGGTACAAACTCGAGTATCACTGTTCCCACTTATCCAGGAGGCACGGGGAGACCCCTGAACGAATGGGTATGGGATAAAGTGGTGGAGATAATTTCATATCAAAGAATCAGATTTTTTTCTCAGAATACCCCTAAGAGTTTGGATCTTGTAATTTACTTTCCGATTTCCAATGAGTATAAGAACTACTATACCAATCAGTTAGAAGATTGTAGAAATCTGACTACAAGCACCCATCGTTTGTATCACCATATTCCAAGTCAGCCAGCTATGCGGATTCTTTAAAGGCCACAAAAATTTATTCAATTTAGGATGAGATACCCCAAGCCTCTTTTGTAAGGCTATCCTTGTAAATATTCGCCTTATGAATGAGGAAGATAAAAGAGCCACTCGCTTGGCCACAATTAGCAATCCTAGAGTTTTGTAAACCACTATAAGTCGATGATGTAAAACTTTGAGTTACTTATATAATGGTATACATTATTTTCTTTCCCAAATTACTTAAGGAATCTAAAGTTAAATTAGAATTCAATCAAGAAATTAAGGGTTGATCTAGCAAATGGGACAGAGATTCTCGATAGTATGAAAAGAATTTGAATCTTGAAATTGAGATAGTTATTAAGAAACCAACTCACATTCTTTGTGCACACGATAGGATTCCTTAGAAAATGACCTAGATATGAAAGTATTAAGGTACGAAACTAATAGGAAGCCGAAAAGAACTCTTGGTATGATACTTCTTAAAACCCTTTATATATTGTTGGTCAACCAGGTTAGAGCACAGAGGGGGTACCTCTGGTGCAATGGTGGGAGCTTGTGCCGAACACAGATTGCTCAGAATGGCAAGAACACGCCGAGCATGTTCATATTGGCAAAGCTAAAATACATGATACTTGTCGAGCATTGATTGCTCTGAATGGTCAGTTAGACCGAGCGCATTCATGTTGACAAGATGGATATATGGATCTTTTATGGAATTGATTTAACCTGGTTTTTGAGATGATACGAATGGTTTGTAAAGGTTTTTAAGATGGGCTCAACACTAAGAGTTTCTTGAGGAAAAACTGACTAGCAAGCAACTCCAACCAGAAACTAGAAAGAACTCTTAGAGTAATCAGTAACATTTGGTAAAGTGAAAAGGTTATCCCTTCGAAGATGCCACTTGGGAGGATGAAATTCTCTTCTCAAAGATTTTCCCAATTTCAGTTGAGATGAGGGCATCTCAAATTCTTAAGTTGGGGTGATTGTAAGGTTTTCAGTTTTTGAAACCTTAAAGATTGTATAAAGCTTAATCAAACTGATATGATTATTGAAAAAGAAATGTAGAATTGTCCGACCGTGGCAAATATTGGTATTTTTGGATGCTTAAGCACACCAAATCCTGGGCTAGAAATTTTCAAATTTAAATTCGGACAAAAACTGTCCTTTCGAAAGATTCAATGTAAATTAAATTATTAAGAAAAATTGAAGGGTTGCAGTAATCATTTAAGCATAGACTTTATTAAAGGCCTCCCAGATATTTACAAGATATTTAGCAATTAAGCTAAAATAGGTCAAAATATAGCAGAATTGATATTTTAAAAGCTGCCAGATAATGGGAGAGTCATCACTGACCTGCCAGGGACTCATTTAGCAGCAAGGGGCGCCATCTGGAGTTGTGGGGCTCGTTGAGCTGCAAGCAACTGCTTTTTCCAGCCTGTGAGAGCTTATGAGTGCTAGAAAACTATAAATAAGACCCCTTGCTTCACAATTTCGGACAGACTTGGAGCCTTGGCACACTCTCTCTCATCTAGAGAGACCGCTATGCAGAAATCACTAGAGATCAAGCTCTAGTTGGTAAATTAAACGATAATTAGCCTAATCCTTCTTAATTAGCAAAGCTAAGTTAACCTATTTTCTTAATAAATTAAAGATTAATCCTATGTATACTCAAAAATACTCTCTTAATTAAATGTTATGTGCTGATTATATTGATTAAGCTTAGGGATATTAAGCAAATTGATTATTATCATATTAGGGCTGAAATTATCCATTTTAACCATGAATTAATGGGAATTATACTAATTAAGTTTAGATTAAGTTGAGATAATTATCAAAGCTGTGTTAGACTGTCATTAAGCTAGAAAAATTATCATAATTAATTAAGCAGGATTACATTGTTTTTGAGAGAAAAATAAAGGGGAAAATAATCAAATTGACTCCAAATATTTTAAGATAATTATCAAAGGTTAATCACATCTTAGAGAACCCATGATAATTATGTTAATCTCAGATAATTAGTTTATCTATTTATCTTAGCAAAATTACATTATTTTTGGAACACATTAAAAGGGAAAAAATAAGAAAATTGATTCAAAATGCTTTGAGTTATTTATCAGAGGTTAATCACATCTTGAAGAACTTGTGATAATTATGTTAGCCTCAGATAATTAGTTTAACTAATTATCTTAGCAGAATTACACTGTTTTTAAGACAAATTAAAACACGGAAAATAGAAAATTGATTCAAAATGCTTTGAAATATTTATCATAGATTAATCACATCTCTGGAAACTTGTGATAATATGTTAACCTCAGATAATTAGTTTATCTAATTATCTTAGCAGAATATACACTGGTTATAGGACAAATTAAAAAGGAGACACATAGAAAATTGATTCAAAATGATTAAGATAATTACAGAGGTAAAATACACCTTATAAAACTTGGTATAATTATCTTAACCTCAGATAATTAGTTTAACTAACTATCTCAACATAATTACACTGTTTTAAGGAAAAATTAAAAAGGAAAAAATAGCAAAGTGATTCAAAATACTTTGAGATAATTATCAGCGATAAATCACATCTGAAAAAACCTGTGATAATTATCTTAACCTCAGATTATTAGTCTAACTAATTATCTCAATAGAATTACACTACTTTTAGGAGAAAATAGAAGGGGGAAAATAGTAAACTAATCGCAAATGCTTTGAGATAGCTTTCAGAGGTAAATTACATCCTAATAACCCATGATAATTATCTTAATTACAAATAATTATTTTAAATAATTATCCTAGTAGCAAAACACTATTATTGAGGGTAAATTAAAGGGGGAAATTAGCTAATCATGTGCTATGATTACATGCTATTTATCAGAGCTGTATTACATAATGAAAAGGCTGTGATAATTATTTCAATGTTAGAAACTTAGTATAGATATTTATCTAAGACAAATTATACTACTTCTAGCTAAAAACTAAAGAAGGATATTAGTAAATCTTGCTATATGATTACATGCTATTTATCAGAGCTAGATTACATGATGAAAAGGCCGTGATAATTATTTCAATGTTAGAAAAGTAGTATAAAAATTTATTTAAGTTAAATTACACTAATTTTAGATGAAAATTAAAGATGGAAATTATATAATTAAGTTGGAAAATAATAAGATAATTACCAGAGGTAAAAAATATCATTATCTATTTGTGATAAATATACAATAGCTAATTAGTGAGTTTAGAAAATTATAATTGACCAGAAGTTCTATTTTTATCAAAAGATTAATTAAAATAAATAAACTTTGCGGTTAAAAGTTTTTAGGAAAATTATAGTATGTATAAACCTATGATATAATGTTGATGAAATTAAATCTTTAAGAGAAAATAAATAGAATAAATATTAAGCCCAAAATAAGGAAACTCCAAGCTTAAAATTCGATGGAAAAATTAGGAAAAAGATATAGAAAATTATAAGAAAATTCAGAGAGCTTAAAAAACCTTTAGAGAAGTGGTGTAAAAAGTTATTATGCCTATATAGACAAATAAGAAACTACTAGATCAAGAATTTACCAATTAAGACTATAAATTTAACCTTGGATGGGTTACGGTTGAATACAAAGGTTGAATCTAGATTTTGGATAATTTACCTAATGATTAGACATCCTTTTTTATAAGGCTAAGAAGTTGTGGCACCTAAAAGGACCCGAGAAAATCCTATATCTAATGATGAGGACGTAGCTCCAAAACGAACTAGAGCGTCGCACGACGATGAAGCCGGGCCTAGTAGTAGGCCTACGGAGGAGAGGCTTCAAGTGCCAGCGCAGCAGCAGATGGCCGATCAATCTCAGTGGGTTTCCCATTATTCAATTAAGTCTTTAAATAGTTTAAGTTCTTTTATAAGTTAGCATTGCATACGTAAGGAGTGAGTAAGAATAAGAAAATGAATAATTGACCAAAAACGAAGGGTAGGAAAGAATTGTTTGGGTTGAAATTGGTTGAATTAGGAAAGATATGATTGATCATCCTTAAGATAGCTTGTCTCAAGACATCTCCGACTCCTTGGTATATTTTGATGATAATGATGGGTTTCCAACCACAGATAAGTCGGCTACCCCCATGAACATTGAGTTGCTACTCCGTGTCATGTCTTGATATTTCTACATAAGTTAGGATACGGTTTTTTATCCTAGGAGAGCCGCCCGGTTGTATGGGCACCGGAACCTTGGGTGGGGGTTTAAGCACTCCGGATTATGAATAAGGAATGGGTGCCGTTTTTTTCACCCTTAGGTGATCTTGAGACAAGAAGAGTACTGGTCACGGTTATTATGGACAATGTTTTGATTGACTATACCCTGTCTTAAGTTTAAAGATGTCTGTTTGCTAAAAGAATGTTTTCAATACTATTTTCAAGGGCTATTTTAATAAAATCATGTTATGAAGGATAAAAGGAATCATTATTTTAATTGTGATAAGAACGTGGTAGTAATTAAATAACAAAAGAATCATGTGTGAGTGTGGGGTGGTAAGTGGGGATTGACTAAGGTTTTCAATCAAGGATGGGTGGACCTGATTAGTCAAATAACTATCCATCCCTACGCACTAAAACGTTTAGAAAACTTCTTCACTTGGAAGAGGAGTCCACCAGCGTTGTGCCCTCACATCTGTTAGGGGGAAAAAAGGGTTGGTTGAGGATACCTTAGCCCAATTGTGGCAGTTATAGGGCCGAAATAAATTTTTTGGACTTTTAATACGTTGTCCCGTTTTCGTTGCGAGACAGGACTAGGTGTGCACGTATGTCACACGTGTCAATGCAAGGAACTTGCCGATACACCGCGTGTGAGCCACAAATGGCTCCAAGCACACAACAATCCTAAACTAGTAAGCTCAAAGATGGCATTGGTGTGTCACTCACTACTCTACGCTTCCTGTCGTGGAGGATTCCTCACCGCGAAGAAGAGGGAGACGCCGCTATGTTGTGCTCAACCACCTCGCCGCCGTCGTGCTGCCGCAATGCTCGATCGCACTCTCTCTCTCTCTCTCACGCATACACACACACACAAGGAGATGAAGAAGAAGAAGATGGAGATGGAGCAAGAGCACTCTTCAATTGCACAAATGAGAGAATGCGTGAATTCTAGGTTTAGTTGACTTTTAAATGAGCTCGCCCCATTCACACTTGGGCGTCCATGCTTAGCCAACTAATCCCTTGAATGTTCCAGTTAGAGTGCGCGTCTCATTGGCGATCACTCTTACCCTTTTCCTATTGGACCGACAAGCCCGGTACCTGACTCTACCAAGTAAATAATACAACGTCCGTCGTAGGTGATAGGGTGTCCGTGAGCCGTGAGGGTTAACATGCCCCCCTTCCGGATGTAGATTCCGTCCTTGGAAGCTATTGCGTTGAAGCTTGTTCGTTGAGGTGGAAGAGCATTTGAGATGAATTTCCTTAGCCTTCTTCAGTCACTCACTGCAAAATCAAACAACATTGGCACAGTAATTGCATTCTCATAAGCAATTAAAAAGCATATGCAGTTTTAGGCAGACGATTTGATTGGTAACAAAATTTTAAACCATTTGTCAGCAATAAACATTAAATTTCAATATAATCAAACGTATAAACAGATGTAAAGGTAAAAATTTAACAAGTTTAGGGTCACTAATTTAACGATTGAAAGGCACTAAAGATCGACTATTAATACCATGGGTAAGCTTCTTAATTTTCTCTGGTCAATTAAGTTGTTTAATCGCGAGAGCCAAGTATTTCATGTTCGAGGGATGACTAGAGGCTATACCTAGAAGACCTTGTAGTTAAGATACGATAAAAGGAATTTCTCACAAAATCATCGCCTGACTGATTACTTTTTCTTTGACCCCCCAAAGTCTTTTCACACTGATTCAATTTTGATGTGTGTGCTTATTTTGTATGCCTTGGGTTTTTTGCTTTTCAAGGAAAAGCGTCCACACTGGGAACCTCTAGGGCTCTAGTACCATAGGCGATACATGTGAGTGAAGTACCAAATCAAGCTGAGATTTCTCTTCTAACTTAAGATTTTACATTGTGGCACTTTGTTTGTTTGTTTTTTTTTTTTTTTTTTCAACATTTTAATTTTGTCACTTTGGGGGGTCATATAACACGGTTACCCTCCCCAGGCTCATCACACTAGTAAACTCCCTTTATAATACTTAAGCTAAAGGTCAATAGGGACTAAGCCCACTAGAAAGCCCTAGTACATTTCACACAATTCTGCTTAAATTGGATTAAGAACCTAAGTAACCATTAATTATTAGGAAGGTATTCCCCATGGTATTAAGAGAAGATCTCTAACGCCTAGCTTGGTCAAACTAGCTTAGTCGGACTGCTTAATTTTTAAACCTAGACAAGTGATTATGACAAAAAATTACATTGAATTAAATGTTTGATACTAAGCAAATGCGATGAATATTATGCTACCAATCACAATCAAAGCAGACAAACATGGATGCAAAAAAGATAAGGGGCAATGCTAATGGACAAGAAACACCTGTTTGTGTTGATGGTCACGCTTGATTTGAAGTGTGAACGAGAGAAAGATCCCATGAAGGTCCAAATCCTAACCACAGAAACACGTTCCTGTACACAGTAGGAAACACAAAGAATACCTCTAGGAGGCACATCAGTGGGAAAAGGTACCAACAATTATTGAACACAACAAAAAACATAAGGAACCCTAACCTAATTATTTGCACTCCCCCTAGAGAGTCAAGGGAATAGGATATTGTAGAGATTGGGGGGAAACCCTAAGGCTAAACCCCTATCATCGTCGTCGAGATAAACAAAGTCATCATCCATGAGACCATATGTGCCATCTGTGTATTCATGTAAATCTTCTTCTTCATCATAGGTACCCATGTTTACTAAGAAGGTCACTAGACGCCTATAGTCATCTTGGTCAAAAGGGTAGGCTTGTGTAGTGGGAGATACACTCTCTACTAAGTATGGATCAGTCGTGGTCAAGAGACGTATCAGCCATTCTAACTCCTCAAAATTCCTCTCACATGCTAGCGTACCTACCAAATACCACTCACATGTAAGCACCGGAAAGACCATGTGAAACATTTGTGAAAAGTAAAGAGGGTACCTCTCACCCAAGGCAGGAGTGGATGACTCTAGCGTACTAGCCATATCTGTACACGCAAATAGATGATGGTTAGAGTGCAAATATTACAAGGGTCGTGTTCTTTTGCATAATGTGTTTTTATGATTTTGTGTTATGGCTCTTGCTCTTTTACTTTTTTATCTTGTTTTTCTGAGTATAAAGCTTTATATATACATTCCCTAAGATTGGAGATTAAGAGGTCGGGGAGGAAGGTTGAGAGGGAAGCAAGTGAATGATGGATGTCAGCAAACACTCCCCCCTTCCTTGGGTAGATCATACCGTTTGAAATGATGTCATCACCCTTTGAAACCAGTTGTTCCAAGTTGTTATAGGTGAAGGCTTTAACCAATAGTTTTCGACCGCCCTATGCGTTTTATCTAGTTGCAAGGGGGCTAAGGTACTCTCCCATGATTTTATTTGCAACATTGTTGTAGGTGGTGAACTTACAACGGGAGGTGCAAACTCTTTCTTGCTTGTATGGATACGTACAATGGTAGGTGGAGGTTGTGCCGAAGCTTCTATTTCCATATAGGAACTACATGAAGAGAAAGAAGCTTCATTTGATTTCCCTGTTCTTGAGCTAGGTGGAACAAATCGTTCTTTCTTTGGTACCCAAACTAGCTCTGGAGCGGGTGTGTCGCATTCTGTGATTTTTTCCTTTCTGTGATCTTCAATTTGTTTTGGAGCCACAAGATTGAGCTCACATGGGCCCGGTGACAAGTAAGAGCACAATTTACGTTTTGGGACCCAGATTTGATCATTTCCTTTATAGTAGCCTTGGGCTTCCAATAGTTTTTTAGGAATCCAACGCAATGTTTCTTTACATTTCTTGGGGCGAATGGGACGTCTCTTACCAAGCTCCTGTCTTTTAGCATTGGCTATTTGCTAAAGAAGCTTTAGGGACCCACTTATATGTTTTCTTTGTTATATTGGGATGGGTCTTGTGTGTCTCAAGCTTTATTTTATCTACATCATTTGAAGCTCTAGAGACTTGGGCTATGGGGACATATGGTTCAACCTCTTGGACATGCAATGTTTTGGGTTTTATTTCCTTAAGAGGCAATATACTAGGGAGTATGGCTTGAGTGGAAGGGCTAAGAGTTGGTTTCTGTGTTCTGACACGCCCTGTCCCCCAATCAATAGTGCATTTGGTGGCTATCATCCACGTGCGTCCTAGATTTATATTACCCTCCATAGTTCCAACAGGCATGACCAAAAAGTCTTGAGCTACAACCCCATTGTCATAACTGACAAAAGTGTGCCAGATTCCAAAAACCGAAGTTTTTCTCTTGTTGACACCCTTGATTTGGATAATACTCTCAGATAGAGGTGGCTTCCCTAACTGACACCACACCCCATATGATAGCAGATTATATTTAGCACCCGTGTCCAATAAGGCGTTATATAGCACTTTTCCATAGGTGCTGTTTAGCTCAATAGGGTATCGTACAGGTGTGTCAGAGTCCAACAAATCCTCATCTATTTCAACGTGGAATGCATGTGTGACTCCAAGATTAGCCTCTCGTTTTCGTCTTATGCGTTGTTGTCGCTCCTTAGCCTCAGCTTGAGCTTGTATCTTCTTCAATTCTATTTGTGCCTTGGCTGCCGTTTTTGTATGGATGGCACGTAGCTCCTCTTGGATTAAAGGATCATAGTATCTTTAAACTTGCTCCCATTGAGGAATCCAATGGTTTCAACTCCATCAAGAGTCTCCACACTAATGGTTCCTTGTGGGGTGATCTCACATACTCTATATGGTCCTTTTCCCGCATATTTCAACTTTTTCTTTTTGTTACGCACTCCATACATAAGGACTTTATCACCAACATTGATATCTTTGTTCTTTAGATGATGGTCAAACCATTTCTTTCTCCTATCTTTCTCCACAAGTGCATTTTGCACAGCTAATTGCCTCTCTTCATCTAGCCTTTCAAGGATATATAATCGCTCAACTAAGGGGTTACCATCCCAACCTTCTTGAGAAGCTACTCGAAGACTAGGAACGACAAACTCCCATGGCATAACCACTTCTTGGCCATACACCATCTTGAATGGTGTGTAGTTAATGGCAACTTTGTACGCAGTACGATAAGCCCATAGAGCTGATGTAAGCTTTAAATCCCAATCTGTGCGATGAGCTTCCACCGTTTTGGTTAAGATAGAGATTAAGGTCTTATTGGTGCTCTCAGCTTGGCCATTTTCTTGTGAATAATGAGGTGTGGACTTATGGTGAGCTATCATAAAGTTGGTAGTGAGTTCTTTTATTACTCCATTTATAAAATGAGTACCATTGTCACTCACAATCTCAAAGGGACAACCAAATCTTGTAATAATGTTCTCAAAGAGAGACTTGGCAGTTGATCTCGCATCGGCCTTACGTGTCACCCTGGCTTCCGCCCACTTTGTCACATAGTCAGTGGCAACGATAATATATCGAGATTAAGTGCTACGAGATGCTGGACTAATTGGGCCTACAAAGTCCAAACCCCATTTTTCAAATGGTTGAGTCACTTTAACAGGATGTAAGGGAATCCTATCCTTTCGTAGTGTGATCTTGTAACGTTGGCATTCATCACATCCTTTTGCAAAAAGTGATGCATCCTTGAATAAGGTAGGCCACCAATAGCCTGATTGCAACACCTTTCTAGCTGTTAGTTCCCCTGAGAAATATCCACCGGCTATACCCATATGGGCTTCTTGCAGTATGTATAAATACTCATCCTCACGGGCACAACGTCTGAGAATATCATCCTTCCCTAGCCTGTAGAGAGTTCCTGCAATGGGAGAGTAAGGTTCACATTCTTTTAACAGTTTTTGAGCTATGTCTTTACGAAGCTCTTTGGGGGGAAAACCATTAACTAGAAACTTCACAATATTGTCACTCCATTCATGTATGGTTTTGACTAAGAATAGAGAAGTATCGAGCAACTCATCATCGACTCAAGTAGGGGCTTCACCATTGGGTATGCGAGACAAATGATCTGCCATGACATGTCTTTTACCAGGTCTCACCACAACGGTAAAATCAAACTCAAGGAGAATTAACAACCATTGTGTAATTCTTCCCGTGGAACAAGGTTTATTTATTACTAGACACAACAAGGCTTGATGATCAACATAGAACACAAACTTGTTGGCCAGAAGGTAGTAGCGAAATTTCTTCAGTGCATAAATCATACCTAAACCTTCTCGCTCTGTAGTGGTGTAGTTTCTCTCAGCATCATTCAACTGACGACTTGCAAAGCTAATGGGGTAGTCCAGTTTATGTTCTCCTAGTTGAGCTAGAACACACCCAATAGCAAAGTTCGATGCATCAATATGCACATGAAAAATTACATTCCAATCGGGCACTCGTAGAATAGGAGCACTAGTCAAGGTCTTTTTCAATGACTCATAAGCATGGTCACACTCCGCAGTCCACTGGAACTCAATAAGAAGTTTGTACAAAGGAAGAGCTATCTCGGCAAAGTTTAAAATAAGCTGTCGGTAATAACCAACATGGCCCATAAACCTTTGAACTCCTTTATAGTTTGTAGGTGGTGGCAATTCAGCAATGGCTTTAATTTTTCCCTCATTTGTGGAAATCCCATTTTTTGACACTATATGCCCTAAAATGACTCCGTGTTTAACCCAGAATTGGCAATTGAAAGGGTTTAAGGAGATGCGATACAATCTACACTTCTCAAAAACTTTTCTTAAGCATGATAGATGTTCTTTCCAAGAGGAATAAACACAAAGGTCATCTAAGAAAGCTTCACAAAACTCCCTCAAATATTCTCTAAAAGCAGTGTTTATTAATTTTTAGAGAATTTTAGAGAATATCTCTGGACTGTGATTTCACTTCTGATTCCTTTTGTTGTTGAGCTAACTCTCGATTTTTTCGTCTCCTTATAGTACGGCTCAACTTTGGCTTCTCTGTAGTCTCTAGTTGTGCGATGTCAATGGGTTGTGGACTACACCACATAACGCTTTGAAGGTATTCACCCCAGTTATCTACCAACTTTCGATGAGCATCACATGCCCCTATATAATTAAGCCATTCTGTGGTAGATTTCTTTTCATTTATTCTAGCACGCACATTTTCTCGATATCGTCGCCTCTTAGATCTCTTACTCTTCTTGTTTAATTCTCAATTACGGCCAATCTCTAGTGAAGAGTCACTAGATGAATCACTACTTGTGTCTTCTGCTCCCTTGGATAGATTGTCATCTAGGTTACCACACT